>NC_060252.1:84868077-85171107 GCF_921293095.1 Ischnura elegans
CACAATCTTATTCTTCACCACCAAATATTACATGCTACTTTTCAAATCTGATGGTGAATCATTGCATGATGAAATTCGATGCCTGTTAAAATTTCTATTTAAGTAAATGTAATGTAACACTGTCACAATTAATGTAATTTAGCTTGAAATTAAGCCGGTCATGCGTAAATTATCAGGTCATCTTTGCATCTCCTTTCTCACTAAGAAATGCCCCATTGATTCATTGCGTAGCACAGCAGCAATTTGTATTTTTTTAATTCTCCTCGCGTGCTCACCAGAGAAAAATTGCTCTGCTGTGTTTCATACCTTTGGCCATTCTATTACTAAACGTGGTCCTTTGTGTTGCATGAGCCTATTTTCATAGGGGCGTTGACTGCTGCATTTATAACCATGTAATCGTTTTCCAATATGCATACTTGATAGGAATGAAAGCGGCCATTTGAACTGAAAAATGCATATGTACCTTGCGTAATTCCAGTGAAGTGAATACCCACGAGCAAAAGATTGGACACCTGTTTCTTAGTCTGGCAGAATCCATTAAGGCGAGATCAGATTCCAAAAACGAGAAAGTTGAATGCCGTGGCAAAGTAATTAATGAAATGACCCACTGTTAAGGCAAACATGCTGTGTTGGGGTCAGTAATATTTTATGTTTAGGTATTTTCTGAAATCAGGAAATTTCAGTGAATTGAATCCTTTACAAATTATAGGTGGTATTAAATAGGATCGTAGGCTTAATTATTCTATTTATATTTAATAAGGGCAAAAAAATCAATTATAAGGATTAGTAAATGTCATATGAATTTATTTTTAGAATGTCAAAATTAAGTGCAGTTTATATGCATATTAATTTATATTTATTGATAATTCTGGAATTTGATCTCAATTTATTCGCTCGGGGCAAAAATTTCAATTTATTTCCATAAAGAGTATTATAACGTTGGCACATGATAAATATATTTTCTTATATTCATTTTTTCGTGATTCAAGGTATTCAACTTAATTAATTTGGTAATTCTTAATCGATTCCATTGCTGCCACAGTTCATGAGGTGATATAAGATTAATCCACTTAATTATTTCCTCTAACCAAATAGCGACTGAAAGTCTGAATTACAAACTGCCAACGAAAATTTAATTGAACGATGCGATGCTTATCTCGCAGAGAAATTTAGACCGATAATTTAAATTTTAGTAAACAATCGTTTTCTATTGAGGTAATGCTAATGGCATACGTAAATATTAATTGCAACTCCGTACACCTCGCCTAGGGTTTTTTTAATTAAGTCATTGGTCTTTGAGCAGGGTCAAAGTGAGGTCAGTGGGATAGTAAATGCAGAGCTTCTAAATATTTGACTTTGTGTATTACGTTCATTTATTTATAATGGTTAATTAATTTATATGAAAATGATTATCATTGTTGAAAATATTTTTTAAATTATTTTATTTTATGAGATTTTGCATATCATTAATGAAATGAAGTGAGTCTAGCGTTGCAGGCAGTCCCTGCAGCGTTGATCAGCGGTGCTATTGAGGTCAGAATTCTCGTAACCTTCCACGCGCTATACTGCAGTCTTGCCCTTGGAAGAAATTTTTGTGTGAATATTTTATGTGTTTCGATTGATGGCATAAATTAAAAATGGGCCTATGTCATGAGCACAATGGAATCTCTGTCCAAGGTCGGGTATTCATGAATTCATCAGCTGAAAAATAATCGCTCCACTTCTGGGTACATGGATGGGAATAAAAATATTTTCCCCCACTTTGGTACCTTAGTATTATTTCCTCAAACAAGTAAGAGGTTAGAAGTAAAACTTCATCATGATTACTTAAGATAGCGAATAATTAAGACAGGAAGCTTCCATCAGAAATAAAAGTTGGCCTTAAAAAGTGAAAGTCCTAAAGCAAATTCAATATCACCTCAGGGTCAATGGAAACAAAAGATATAATCCGATGGCCTCTAGAAGATGCAATTAAAGAAACAGTTATACAAATGAAAATAGTTCAGATAGTCATCTTCAACTGTATGTTTCCTCGCTCTCCATTTATCCTTAACATTTATCAATATTTCATCTTCCGCTACGGAATTCTGCATCGTTGCGAATGTTATCCGTTGAGTTTAAAGCTTTCGGAAATAAATGGTAAATGGACAACCTAAATTGAATTTCGAACCTTGAAGGTAAGAATAAATTTAATTGAAATGCATTTGTATAGTACAACTGAAATATTAGTCCAAAAAAATCAATTGAGCTTATCCACGCCACCATTCTTTTTTATAAATACTTTTTCCATCGTTCCTGGTGTGAATTATCCGACGGAGATGTTTCCAAGGTATAAATCCTAGCCATATTGAAGTGAATTCTCTAGAAAGTGAACGCGTCGTGGGAATATGAAAGAAAAATTTCATAACGATGGATTTTGTCCTACAACGCATGCTGTTCATTCTTTCACGATACGTTCCCAGCACGCTGAAATGAACGTGGAAAGTAATTTATTCCGTCTGCTTCAAATCCTGGAGACGACTTCGCTCTGGTGACCAACCGTCATTACGGAACGAATTTTCTGGACTTAAAAATACTCCATGAGAAAGCTACCCAGATTATCGGCAAATTTATAACACAAGCCATGATTCATAATTTCCATTGACATATTTGTCTTTCCGTACCTCACCCATCTATTTTTGTGTTATGATGGCCTTAATTTTTCCCTTATGTTGATCATATTTTTCCCTGAGAATTATTATTGGAAGTGTCGCACGATTCATGGGCGAGGTAGGCGATTAGAAAAATGAGAAACTGCTTTATCATTCAGTGATAAATCGATTTGGCGTAAACCAAGGAATAATTTTGAAAATAGCTATGTTTGGACGGTTAATATTTTTTACATATTTGCATGTGCAGTGGTATAAAAATTTACGTTTTTTTTAAGTTTCTCTGAGCTCTCTTTGTTGCTTGTTTGCCGCCTTGTCCGGGTAAAAATCTTGAAACTCAATTTTAACCTTCTTTCCGATTGGCTATCAAGCTGAAATTTGCTGGATAACTCAGAACCAGATGACAATGCAATATTCTAACGTTTTTATTATGATTGCAAATATGTCTCGCTTATTATTCAAATTTTAAAATTCAATATAGATATCAGTTCAAAAACATGGCCATCAAAATCCTATGACGGCGCTGCGATCATTAAAATGAAGGAGTACGGTTGTCACGTAGAAATTTCTGCTATTATTATCAAAAGTTTCTAGATTATTGCATTGTAAATTTAGGATCCAAGCATAAAAAACTCATAGATTACAATATTGATATAAAAATGAAAAGAAGAATAGTAATATCAAAATATTTTTATAAAAATCAATGTATTTCTCGCGAACTAAAAAGAATAAGAATGAATTTTCTGTGGGCATGTGAGAGTCTTTCAATAAATTACTTTACATGTAACAATAGACGTTGGACGCATGCTCCACTATGACACTCAATTTATACCTAACATCAATTGAAATGTAATTACAGTAGAACATTTACCCAACGTTTTTCGTTGTACGTACATGAAGCAATTTATTTAGAGACTATTTCAGGCCAATAGAAAATTTATCTTATTCTTTTTGGTTCGCGATAAAAACCTTGCTTTTATAAAAAAGTGTATTTTATATTGAAATATTATGCTCATTTAATTCACATAATGTTATTTCCTCAAGCCCCTTGGTAACTGCAAGTCAAAATTCGACCTGCTAGCAATGAATTGAACGATGCGATATATCTTTATAGGTACATCTTTTCTACATAAGTGTATAGTGCTATCCTTGGCCATGGTCTCAAAATAAGTTGCATTAAGAACAATTCAATTGGTAGGTTGCAAAGTCAAGTTTTCCTTGTATTTTTTAACTTTCCTGTTATCCCCAAAAGTACAAAGTAATTTTTGGAATTTAAAATTTTGTCTCCTACCTTTATTCACCTTTGACGTATACTCTCGTGAAAATATAATTCTTTTAGTTTTTCAAGTCGCTGATCACTTCATTTATCAGTGCTATCAATAACAAAGTCTGGGCGTAGCGTAGACATGTTCCTGAGCGTCAGCATGAAATAATTTAGATTTTACAAAGGGAGGTGATTTCTGTGCCTTAAGGAAAAAAATGCTCTCCCATACCACGTCCTGAATCATTACAGATTTCTCCTCAAACACAATGTATGTACCTCATAATTTATTTATTTTATTTATTTATTTATTGGTTTTTATTGTTTTCCCAACAATATAATTACTGGAAAACACAATTGATAGAAAATATATTAACATAATACAAAAATACAATCCCAGTTTTTTTTTAATATAACACATCAAATTTAGCCTTTATAGTTCATTCACAATATTACAGCCTTACAATAATCATTTCTTTGCTGAAACAAATTATGTCCATTACAATATTTATTATGTCTTACACATTCTACGTAATGGTAAATTTTTTGCATAGTCATGTTTCGCATATTTTAAGTAAAACAAATATTTGGGCCTCAAATTAACTTGTGAAGCATAAAAATTTAAACTCGCCAAACAAAACTGGCATTCACCAACATTTATAATGCCAAATAAATGCATGAGATCTTTAACATGCCTTCTCTTTTCTAAACTTTGACAGTCAAACAGTTTCAACAAGCGTTTTTACGGTACATAATTATCTTGAGCGGGGTAATATTGAAACAAATATAATACAAGTACCTAATGAATCTCTTTTGAATTTTTTCAATCTCTTCAATGTATTTTTTGGAATATGGCGCCCAAACCATTGATCCATATTCTAATTTACTTTATTTATAATATGGTTGCTACCTCTTCTTCTTGCTCTGCCAATAGTAATACTTTATGTCAACCAGTCACATTTCACGATCTAATAGAGAAATAAGTGCTCGTGAATCCATCAAAGCCTAATCCTTCATGACGTCGGTCAATTTGTCGGAAAAATGTTTGCGGACGCTTTGTACTGTCATCCATATAGAGTTTATCATGCTTCATAAATCCAGAAATAGGAAGGCCAGTATATCAAATTGGATTTGCGAGCATGTGCTCGCTCTACCGTCGCTTCTAGTTTTTCATCTTCCGCCGCCTCGGAAACCTGTTTGGAGTGAGTTTCTCTCGCTACGAATGTATGCTTTCGGCCCATCCTCTTCCAGTGATTCATATGCGAATCCTCGCCGTTTATCCTTTCCTTAAAAAGTTTCGCGAGGCAAATGATAAATTGCCAGGGCAGGGTTTGTCGGTTGAGAAATGGCTTCGGCATAAGGGACACCACCGCATAAGGAAAATTCTTCATGTGCTCTTTCCTCCTTTTCTGCCTCTGGGATGGCGTGTGGAAGTACCCCGCCCAAATGTTGCATCACCAAAGCAGATGGTATGGCGGCTAGAGTGCTGGATTCCCATCCAGATGGTCCGGGTTGAAATCCCAAGAGATTTTTCAGAGGCTGACCAATCACTACTTGTATGATTTGTGGAGGGCACTTCAAGTGCAGCACTTCGTCCGTCGGATGGAACGTTGAGCCGTGATCCCCTTGGCGCCTCAAGTTATGAGTTGGCTAAAGCCGACGCCGGGTTTCTCTCCACCCTTCCCTCCATATCCTTCCCTCATGGCGCAAATGACTTAAGCTGCTGGTCACCTCCAAATTCCATACCACCCGAGCAGATTATGTATCGCATCCCTCAGCAGATGGCATCCAATGGGTGACCTCGCGGCCGTTGGGACTGCTGCCATTAGGCCTAGTAGCGTGTCTCCTCTGATTAAAAAACTCTACAGAATCTACTTCTACACTCCTATCCCCTAGTCTTTTAGGTGAATTCCAAGCTCGCAATCTGAAATAAATACGACAGTGTATCGAATAATTAACAACTCACGAAATGATATAATTAGATATATACTTTTGAACACTGGCAGGTGGGTTCTGAGAGGGGGTAGTCGTCCTCAGTCTTTGGTTAATTGCGAAAACACTTCCGCTTTTGCTGGTGCACATTGATAATTTAATAAGCAGCAAACTTAATATTCGAAGCTGCTCGAATGCACGCCGGATGATTTACTCAGTGAAGACACCAGCACCCCTTTGGACTTGCATTACGATTTGATTTGGTAGAAGGTAAATTTCCTTTCTAAGGCACGCAAATTTCATTCAGTAAGGTAATTGTGATCTCGATCTCAATGTAACTGCCCAGAAACTTGATGCTATTTAATCCATTGCACTATCCTATAGAGAGATCAAATTTTAGCTACAACGGTCATTCCCCGTTTAAAATTTTATAACCCTATAATATTTTATCTATTCAAGTAATTATCACAATTACTATTCAGATAAGACTCTCAGTCCACTCTTGGCAGACGCTTTTCATATTTTACCGGTTACTTTTGTTGAAATATATTTTTCCCCTCGGAAATCACGATGTAATACTCACTACTCTTGAAATACGTTTGGTAATTTTATAAACAAATTTTTGAAAATGTTCGTGATAAATACCTAAGAGCTCTGCTAATTCATTCATGGTAATGGGTTTAATTGGGAGTAAGCAGTGCTGAAGTGTGACTCCACACATGACTCCACCTATTTTGCGGCCCTTTTATATTAGAAAAATCGTATGTTCCCCGTGGTTCATTTGTAACAAAAAAAACAGAAAAGACTCAAAGTTAAACCCTTTGTTTTCCACTTTTAAATCATTATTAATACGTTTTTCAAAATCTTTTCACTGCACAAATAATGAATTGCTGACATCCCTTTGGGATTGCCTACGCCCTCGAACAAGCAGAAAGTCCCCAAAACCGCCCTAAACCCTACCTACATCCCCGTTACTACTTAAGTGAATCTGCGAAATGGCTTTATCTCAATTTTTACTTGCTAGCAACAAATAATATGTGACACTCTCAGCAGATAGCTGCAAAGCTGGGTACTTGAGTTTTAAAAAAAATTCATGCCTCAACGTAGCTGCCCTTTTCATCTAGAGAAAAGTTATATTTCGCCAAATTCGAAGGTTGAAGGGTTTGTAACGAATTCTTTCCCTTTTGGGGGACTCTCGTTTTTATTTCTCCGATCTCGTTTGTACCGGTCGTGGAAAAATTCTTGCCATTCCTCACCACCACCCTGCGCCGGTATTACTTCAACCAAGGGAATTATGCCCCGAAACGTGACCGGCGCGTCTACCACGACCGTCTCCCACGTGGAGAGTTTCCCTCTTGGACCCAATGACCAAAATCTACGTTCGATTCCCAATTCCTTCTCAGTTTCATCGGACTGGGTACGTGCCCGCGGCGAGAGACGCCCAAACCCTGCCTCCCGCGGCTCCCGAAAGGACGGACTTAGAACGAACGCAGGAGTTCTTGGGCCGTGCCGATTTTCCCGCGCGCGCGGGAATTCCTGCCCGTAAAAAGTCCGCCTAGTCGGTAAATCAGCCCTCGCTTGTTGCGGACGACGACGCACGTGAGAATCCTATCGGAGGCGCGGTTGCGGCAACCGGTACACGAACTCAGGGCGTAGCGCGAAAGGAGATTATAGATGGAGCAGAGAGAGAGAAATGAAGAGGGGGACCAGCAAGGGAAAGAGTCTTTGAGAAGTCGGCAGGCGAAAGAGATTTCATACGAGCATTATAAATGTACTAGCAGGTCACCCGGCGTTGCTCGGGAAGAATAGTTCCCAGCAGAGACGGATCCAGGATAGAACAAGGGGGGGCTAAGTTGGGGTAATCTTTCAGCAGTAGCGGGGGTCCGAAAAATATTAAAATTTCATCCATGTAAATTTGATAGCCAAAGGCGGCCTATATTTTATCTTTAATACAAAACACAATAACTCAATCTTACAATATCAAGTATTTAATAGGTGTTAATCTTGAAAAACGCCAACAAGATCATTAAGATTTTCATACTTACCCTACGTATAGCTTACCCTTTATTACATAATCTATCAAGATAGACTATCACTATGCTATAGAATAAATAGCCCCCCTATCTCCTCTCTGGATCTGCCACTGGATTGTAACATAACAAGCATGTAAATAGGGAAGCTTGTAAAGGGGAGGCTATAGCCCTTAGATCCGCCACTGGCACCCAGAGAATCGCGAATTTGGAACATGGAATTCATGGTCACATTTTTGCAGGATTTTAATGTTTCCTCTATGATTGTGTCAAGATGTGTGCCTAACCGCCAGGATGTCCAACCACAGAAGTTGTATGACGTGACGTAACAAACGCTAATGAGAAAACGACGCGAATGACACGTCGAACGCAACCGAAAGTAGTACTACGGAGTTTGAGAGCATGAGATGCACAAATGTACTTACTTTGGTCGCAATTAGTGCAGCTGTATGGAAACACAGAGTAGACAGACAAACTTACATCCTCTTTTATGTATGCATAAGTGATATCCGATGTCTCTTTCTCCTGAACTACCGTAATCTGGAGCAACTTTAGAGCTTAAGGGCAACGTAAGCCCAAATTTGGAAAAAGATTCTCTGCACCATAACTGTTAAACTAATGCCAATAAATTCTGCTCCTGATTAAAAACTGTTTTCCTTTTTTTTATTTGTACAAACATTATGAATTACCCAATACTTATTTTTCCATGTAAATATTAACACAGTGTAGTTAAAAACAAACCATATGGAGTACTATCAGCCAAATGTAATTCAAATTTAATATTTTCAACATGTTGTTGATAAATTTGATAGTTGGACCAAAATTTTACCTTGTGCAGGTAACTTTAACTTAAGATTAAGAATTCGTATACCTACTGGATATGAGTCCACAAGTGTGTCAAAACTCATTTGTGGCATTGGTTATAGTCGTAGGAAGTGTATAGAATCGAAAATAAAACTATTAAATTGTTTAAGGTCGCAATTATTTGGGATTCAGTGAGAAAAACGTGAATTTTGAGGCAAAGTTGCCCCAGGTGTCGGTACTAAATAAAACTAAAGCAGATAACGATAACAATGGGTCCGTTCGTCGTGTGGAAGGATCGTGGTGGAATCGAAAGTGGAGGGTAACAGTTGACCTCACAGGTTCCGCCGCCGGATGCATCAGGACGTTCACAAATTATTATTTATGACTCTCATATAGCTACTTGGTTTGCGCTGAACTAGGGATTCAAAAATCTCCGTTACCGCAGCGAATGTGACAATAAATGGAAAGCATCATCGTCGAATCAACATCAATCGCACAACGGAAAGGATTACATTGATGAAAATACAACTGTATTACGTACAGAAGACAATGCAATCTTCTTAATTCGCAAGCTGAACGAATAGTTAGGAAAAACGACTAGGGCAATGGAATATTCTTACTTTGCAAACTGAGCAACGCATTAGTTACGATACGACCACGTTTGACCGTAAAGTCGGGTGCATTAACTATTATGAGCAACTCTACTGCAAAAATCTTTGTTTGAGCCGCAGATGAGAAAAGTTAATTGCAAATTTATATGCATGAAATAGTAACACTTAACAATGGAAATATCTTCAAGTTACAATTGTTAAAAACCCTGACTCCATGGCTATAAACAACACAAAAATCTCTCATGAAGATTAATGAAAACTCTGAAACGTATGCGAAATGTATGGTCATGACCACATTATTTATTCAAATCCAAACATGCGTTTATTTTTAAGTCATCCTGACATAAATCCTTGTAGTGAAAGTGCAATTCCTAAAACAGCGATAAACGAAGTCGGTGGCGTTCGGCAGAGGTGCAACCCGGTCTGGATATAATGTTTCCGGGCGTAGGCGTTCCCTTGGCGAAGACAGGCCAGCGCCATTTCGATTGAGTCCTGAGCCGAACAACTTTGCCTCTCATGGTCATATACATCTGTAGCGCCGGTTCGCTGGAGAAGGATATTCAAAATAACGTTCGCTCACTTCGAGGTTCAAACCACAACTCCTTTATTCTCTCTCTTTTACAACGGGCCCCAAAAGCCCTTCTCCCGTCGAGGGCTTCACGCCCCCACCTCCTGGGTTTCCCCCAAGAATCCATGTCCTGAGTAGCGGACAGCGCTCCGCTACACTGCCCCCTCCTTTCAAAGGCGTCGCGCCCTCGCGACGGTCAGCATAGCTGGAACCTTCGCTGTCCTCGGATCTCGGAAAGTTGGCGCCTTTATCTCCTTACCTCTGAAACGAAAAGAAAAGAGACCACCCCCCCGGAATTACTCCTTCCTCAGAGCCCGGCTTGAAACCTTTCTGGCTCCCTTGTCACCCGTCTGGGATATCGCATGGTCGGCTCAATAACCGCTTCAGCTGGTGGCTCCTCTCTCGCTGCCGGAGTCGCTTGGCCCTCCTGTGTTGGTGGAATGGAGAAAAACTTCCATCCACCCCCTCCGCGGACGACCGGTTTTTCCCTCGCTGTCTCGGCCTCTCTTGGCCCATCTTTTGTCTCTTCAACTCCGTCCGTATTCTCACATTCCTTTTCCGTGTCTCCTCCCGGTCTTTCCTCCCACCTTTTGAGTCGGTTGAAGTGTACCACTAGGCGGCGGCGAGGATTATCCACCTTCTTCACTCGGTACGTGACCTCGGACAATTTCCGTATGATTTGGAAAGGACCCGTCCAGGGGCGATGGAATTTGCGACACTTCCCTCTTGCCGTAGCGGGATCGTGGAGCCATACCCTATCCCCTTCCTCAAAGGGTGCACCGTGACAACGGCGGTCGTATTGTTCTTTTTGCCGGAGGTGGGCCGACCCAAGCCTCTGCCGTGCGAGATCATGGGCTTTCTCGAGGCTCTCTCGCAAGCGTCTCACAAAGTCGCCTTCTTTCGCCACCCCCCTCTGCACGTCAGGGATCCCCCACTCTAACTCAATGGGAAGGCGCACTTCTCTGCCAAACATAAGAAAATAAGGTGTAAATCCTGTGCTGCTGTGTTTGGCCGACCGATAGGCTAGCATGACGGAATCCAAATGCTCATCCCATTCGGATTCCATATCCGTCCACTGGCTCAACATAGCTAATAATGTTCTATTGAACCGCTCGACTTGGCCGTCCGACTGTGGGTGGTAGGGTGATGTTCTTGTTTTTACCGCCCCAATCACTTTACACATCTCTTGGAAGAGGCGGGATTCGAATTGGCGTCCTTGATCAGTATGGATTTCCCGTGGCACTCCCCACCTGCACACGAAGCCCTTAACATGATGCGCCACTGTTTCCGCCTCTTGGTTATGCATGGCATACGCTTCGGTCCACTTGGTGAACTCATCAGCGACCACCAATATATATTTATTTCCCAACTTTGTTTGAGGAAGTGGTCCTAAAATGTCCATGGAAATCCTTTCCATCGGTCCTCCCGTCGGGCAATGACCCAGTGGTGCTCGTTGCTGGTGAGGCGGGGATTTCCGACGCGAACAATCTTCACACGTGCGGCACCAAATTTCCACGTCTTTTGTGTATCCGGGCCAATAGTAGCGCTCTCTCACTTTACCTAGAGTTTTCTCATACCCTAAATGGCCTCCGACGGGCGAATCGTGCAAAGCCCGAAGAATTTCGTCCCTAGCCTCAGCAGGCACAATTATCTGGAGACGGAAGGCGTCCCTTCCTTCTTCTTCCCACCTTCGAAAGAGAGCCCCATCCTTAAACACTAGTCTATCCCATTGTGTCCACAAAGCCTTCGCCCTCGGGCAGTCACCCCTCCTCTCTCCCTCGGACGGCCGAATTCCTGCTTCGAGTGCTTCCATTACCCTTCTCAGCACGGGGTCTTTGCTTTGTCTGTCTCTCACGCTTTCACTGGGGGCCTCTAAGACGGCGTCGATTTCCGCTGAAATCAGCTCCCCCTCTCCCCGAGCGCACTGTTTACAAACAGACCGGGATAAACCGTCGGCATTTCCATGTTTGTTTCCCGGCCGATGCACCACTAAAAAGTCATACTCCGACAATTGCTCAAGCCAGCGAGCAACTTGTCCTTCCGGTTCTCGAAACGATCTCAACCACTGTAGGGAATTATGATCGGTGCGCACCACAAACCGTTTGCCTAATAAATATTGGCGAAAATGGCGGGTAGAATTGACTACCGCCAAAAGTTCACGCCTCGTCACACAATATTGTTTTTCGGCACGTGAGAGCGTCCGACTGTAATAGGCCACAACCCTTTCCTCGCCTTCCTGTCTCTGGCTGAGTACGGCCCCGATACCCATCCCGCTAGCGTCACAGTCGAGCGTAAATTCGCAGTCCAACCGCGGGAAGGCCAAAATCGGTGAACACGTTAGCTTTCGCTTAAGAGTCTGAAAGGCGTCTTCACATTCTGCACTCCATTTAAATAAGGCATGCTTCTCGGTCAACCTGTGTAGGGGGCAGGCTATCTGTGAAAAGTCTCTAATAAACCGCCTGTAGTAAGATACAGTTCCTAGGAACGCCCTAAGCTCCTCAAGGGATGCTGGAGATCGCCATTGTGTGATCGCGGCAATTTTATTAGGATCCGTCGCGACACCATTTTTGGAGACTATATGGCCTAAAAATTTCACAGATGGTTTCATGATTTGGCACTTCTCAGGCTTAATTTTCAGTCCCGCCTTCCTTAGGCGTATCAACACATCTGTTAGCCTTTCTACGTGCTCCCTAAAATCCCTTCCAAAAATTATGACGTCATCCAAGTACACCAAACAAGACCTCCACTGTGCACCCGCGAGCACTAGGTCCATTAGTCTTTGGAATGTACTGGGTCCGTTGCACAATCCGAAGGGCAGCACTTTAAACTGATATAGACCGTCACCAGTGGTAAAGGCTGTCTTTTCTCGATCAGCTTCCGCGACCTCGCACTGCCAGTATCCTGACGCCATATCTATTGTGGAGAAAGCTGTTGCGCCGGCGAGCGAATCGAGAATGTCGTCCATGCGGGGGAGGGGATAAGCATCTTTGTGAGTCACGGAATTCAGACGCCTATAATCAACACAAAATCGCGTCGATCCGTCTTTCTTTGTCACAAGAACGATCGGTGAACTCCAAGGAGATGATGATTCTTCGATTATATCGTCCCTCATCATTTCCTCTACGATTCGTCGCACTTCTCCGCGTCTGTGGATTGGCAATCTCCTGGGAGGTTGCCGAATCGGGGACACATCCCTAGTCTCTATTGTGTGCTTAAGAATGTTTGTACGCCCTAAGTCGTAGGGTCCTCGAGAGCACACATCTGAAAACTCATTCAACACTGTTTTGAGTTCCTCTATTTCCGCTTCACTAATATCGGCACAGTTTAAGTCAAAGAGGGAAGATGCTGGGGGGAGATGCGCGTTCTCCAGACTAAAAACGGGCTTTTGACATGTTTCCACTTGTTCTCCACAGCACTCGTGCAATACGCCCACTTTCGTGTCTTTGTATAGAGTCACTGTCTCTCCCAAGGGATTCAGGAAAAGCATATTCACCGTATCCTTCACGTTATGCAAAATCCGCGCACCGAAAACGCCATAACGCTCTAAAAGTTTTGGGTTTGGCTCGATTATCCCCACTTTTTCTTTGAACCCCGGGTCCGAGCTCACCAAACACTCCACTACCACTTCGTGGTGAGGAGGAAGAACAACGTTCTCCTTCAACGTCACTGCGCAGCCCCACTCGCACTTTCCCTCACTTGAGAGAAAAGGCACCGCTTTTCCGCGGAGAAGAATGCAATTCCGGGAAAAAGCCACGTCACACTGATGTGCTCGCAGAAAATCGGCACCCAGGAGGCATCCCTTCGATAGGCGCGGGGCGATGAGCACATCATGAGAGAACTCTTCCCCTCCGATCTTAAGTATCACTTCACCCTTCCCAAGCACCCGTAATGGCTCCCCATTCGCCGTTATTAGTGTCACATTGTCTGTTATGATTTTCCCCGAATTTTCGGTGCGGCTCCATATTTCTTCCGATATCAGTGACACTGCCGCTCCCGTGTCTATTAGTATCTCGACGGGGATCCCCGAAACGGATCCGCGCACCAGGGGCACTGACTCGGACAAAATTGTCCAAATTTCCTTTACTCCGCGTCCTCCGACGCCCTCGAGCGGTGAAGTAGTGTCTCGGTTTCCTTTTCCGTCTGCGGCCGAGAAGGTTACCGTCTCCTCGGCCTCCCATCGTTTCCCGAGAAGGAAAGCCGTGGGCATTCGGCCCTCAGATGGCCCTCCTCGCCGCACATCCAACAGCGCGGCCGATCTCTGCGCCTCACACTGGAATTAGGGCGCCGCCTCTCCGGAGCGGGAGCGGGGCCGTGGTCCTCACCACTCGACATAACCATCCCTCGTAGAAATTGCAACACCTCTCTCATTGTCTCTGAGTTCTGTGTCAACGCGGCCTCCACTCTGTCCTCGCGACCACACCCTCGACTCCCCACACCGATATCCTGTGACCTGACGAGCGTCGCCGGCGCCAACGCATTCACTCCCCTGGTGGATGACTCGGCGAAATGGATTGCCTCCATCTCGATTGCAACGCCGATTGCTTCCTCGAGGCTAGCAGGTCTCGCCTGCTTCACCCACACCCGAATGTTCCCGTCGAGCCCATCGAGGAAGCGGTCGCGCACTACGGCCTTTCTCGCATCCTCGGGCCAGGAAGGGTATGCGCGCCGAGCAAGGCGCCCGAGGTCCGTGGCAAAGGCGGCGATGTCTTCTCCGGGGTTGCGCGCCCTTTGGACGAATCGCGCCTTTTCCTTCTCGCTCGCTTCCCTTGGGTTGAAGCGCCGCCCCAACGCCTCCCGCGCCTTTTCATAGCTCCCTCTGTTTTCCTCCGGCAGATCACGAAACGCCGAGAGAGCGTTTCCTGTGAGGCAGAGTCTCAGGTAGAGCGTCTTCTGCTCCTCAGGCCATTTATTTATTTCCGCCACTGTCTCAAATTGGAAGACCCAGTCTTCCCACTCCTCCGCACCACTAAACTTCTCCGGCATCACCATACCCGCCATGGCTGCCGCCGCCGAACCGCACGCAAAATCTCAGGATCAAGAACACAATCCTACCGGCTGCGCCAATGTAGCGCCGGTTCGCTGGAGAAGGATATTCAAAATAACGTTCGCTCACTTCGAGGTTCAAACCACAACTCCTTTATTCTCTCTCTTTTACAACGGGCCCCAAAAGCCCTTCTCCCGTCGAGGGCTTCACGCCCCCACCTCCTGGGTTTCCCCCAAGAATCCATGTCCTGAGTAGCGGACAGCGCTCCGCTACACATCCATTCCAGATGTCCGCAGCGCGACAAGATACAAATTGCTTTCGTGAAAAGAGAGTCGCAAAGCAAAATGAACTCAATTTGGTGTCCCCCCCCAGCTTGCGACTTTTCAATTAAGTTTGGTTTGCGGCATCTTGGTGCTTTCGAAAGAATCAATCACATCTATTTGTGATGCAACGGTACAATCAGTGTCTTGAGTGTAATTGAAAGAATGAAAAATGAAGCAGAGAATGTATTTAAAAGTATATCAAATTCACATTCACAAACGTCGCTACTGGCGAATATTCAATCATAAGTGCAGATAGAGGTTTAAACAAAGATACAAGAACTCAACACATGACGATGACACTACGGTGGCGTGGAGATGAAATGATGGCTGAGAAAACATGGAAAATTTCACCGGGAATCGAACGATGGACCGCAGATGCTCAGATCACTGAGCTACCGAAGTTACTCTAATTAACAATGTTCTCGGCAGGGGTTTTATGCGTTTTATAGGTACAGAATGTCCCATTACTCGTGTGTCATTTTTGACCTCCAATTTTAGTCACTTCTCCTCAAGCTATATTCATGGCAGTTGGCATACATATCAGAGAAGGTCGCATGTTTTGTGGAGTGTAAGTAAAATTTTACAATTTTGATATTTTGACCTCACAATGTGGCTCCAAACCAAAATCTAAAATTTGCCTTGTGGGGTTTCAATATTGAAAACTTCGAGATAAAAAAGGCTGAATATAATTGAGAAATGTGTCAATTCTTAGGTTTTCGGACACAAGAAAAAAGAAAAATACTTTTATTTACGGAAATTCAACTGTTGATCTAGTATGGTTACAGTCGAGATCATAGGAATATCAAAAATAATATCTTACCAACAAAGGTGTCGACCCTTAGGTGAATTTTTCAAGAATGTTTTTCAAGAATGCCCAAGTCCAAGTCCATGTTATTTCCTCCGATGTAAAAGGCCTTAAATGAGCTGTTTTCAGGGCAATGAAAATAAATAAAAAATTAATAGATAAAAGTCAGTGATATCGTCCAAATACCCGTCAAATTTATATCCAAGGCTAATACGAATGTCAAAGGTCGTAGAGATATACTTCGGGCAATCAAGACAACCAACGAGGCGAACTATATATTTTTAAGGGTGCAAGTCAGTTGCGCAGTTAACAGATCCGTATTGTTCATTTCATATAAATTTTGTATACTATACCTATGTATATTATTATACTCTGTGTATGAGTATGTTTTGGGGGGTCGTGGTGGCCCAGTGGGATGAGCTATGTCCTACTGATCGAATAGTACTGGGTTGAAATCCAGGTGAGGCATTCGGACACCTTAATAAAAAGCATCGCGATGCGAGGTGATCATGGGAGAGGAAATACCTTTACCTTAGATACGTGAATGGGCTAAGGAAGCGTTCATGAACAGGAAGGAGCTTATGAGAGGATCGTTATGTAAGATTTAAATAATAGGTTAGTGAATAGCTTGATCTGGAGCGTAGCGCTTTACGGAGCGGAAACGTGGACAGTGAGGAAGGAGGATGAGAGAAGACTGGAGGTATTCGAGAAGTGGGTGAGGGGAAGAATGGAGAAATTGAAGTGGAGGGAGAGGAGGAGGAACAAAGAAGTGCTGAACATGGTGGGTGAGGAGAGGCAACTTTTAGATGAGGTACGGGGGAGGCAGAAGGTTTGCAAGGAGCGAGTACTTAGTGGGTAGGGGATGTTGAAAACAGTGCTAGAGGATAGAATTTTGGGTAAACGAGGGAGAGGAAGGAAAAGAATAGGGTTTGTAGATAGAATGAAAGGGGGCAGTCCTTATTGTGAATTGAAGAGGGAAGTACGAAGGAAGGGGAGGCTGCCAGAATGGTTCTAAAGAATTCCATGGGAATCTACCTTAGTCGATAGAATATTTTAAAAATAAAGAAAAGCATTCAGAGCCTTTTGGTGCATCGGGTGTCGCGTGAAGTGGGCTTATAGCCAGAGCAGCAAGGACGAAAATATGTTTCGGCCATCCATGCACGCAATCACAAGGGTGTCAAACGCAATTAAATCGATCGACGAAGCATCCCGTGGAATAACAATCGGTTGTCCACTCAATTCCGATCAGGTGCCCATTGAAGAGGGAGGCTAAGGAGCTATAATGACGCGGCATCACCTGTCGCAAGGATCCTACTCCAAAGAGCGGCGTGCCATTTAAGTCAGGCAGGGGGATTACCAATAAGGACGAGACCATCCTCTGTACCTAACGCTAATTACCTTGGCATTTTTATTCCTTCGGGATCCACGATATTCGTGGCTACTCCCTGATCTAAGACAACGTGTTGGAACAGACTGTCCCGGCAGTCCTTGAGAGGTGCTGGGCTTTTGTTTCGGCGCGGAAGGGGAAGTGATTAGCTCACGCGTGGAGGAAGGATGTAGGGAAGACTTCCGATTCGGGATCGTTGGAGGAAGGAACTGTTAGGAGGAGACCGTTGCTTATCCGCGATTTAAAACGTTTCAGGGTAGGCAGTGCATTATAATATATATGCATATATAAACAATAATAAGCTACTAATATATATAATTGTACACAAATTGAAATAAAATTTAAATAAGGAATAAATATGTATTTATTAATATTATAAATCTGTACCTATGAGGTCAGAGACACAGTGTCCGTTTCCGTAATTTTTGAGGAGAGCAGTTTTTAGATTTTTAAAATTTACCCACTGATTACTTGAAGTTTAGGTAAGAAGTTCACAATATATTTATACCACAATGTTATTGGTATAGTAATGTAACTTTCTAGTATTTACTTATTAAATTTTAAAACAATCTTAAATCTTCTCTCCTGAAAAATTAGGAAAACGGACATAGTGTCATTTACCTGCGAGGTATAGAAATATTTATTTATATCATTAAATACGATATAAAAAGAATTTATTACTGTTATTATAATATATTATATAGTATGCCCTCTTTCGGAGAACCTTGGAATGAAGGATATTACCTCTTGTCCGTCAAGTCTTTTAAAGCCGGGGAATATTAGAAGGAAAAACTAGAAAAGCGCATTTTCTTAATTAATCAAATGAGAATCTTCCCTCATCTCTTACCCTTACGTGTAACATTGGACCTTTAAGCATCAAATTCTCAGAATGTCAGACGGGAGATGTTTCATAGCAATTACAATTTAACGTTATAATGGGTTTTTCTTAATTTGTTTCTAAGTTGATATTTAAACTCTCCAAATGAAATGTCATCTCGTGTGCAGATAAATTATTATCGTTATCAAGAGTATTTTGCAAGTTAAGGCGGATTTACATGGAGCAATTTTCGAATAATCTCGCCTGCCCCCATCTCAAATTGAATGTGTCCTACCAATCCCATTTAGGCATATTTGCTTTCATTCCATCTATGAAACCTATTTTCTTCCTCCTCCTCCTCCTCCTCCGTTTTCCGAATATTTTTACCTACAATACGGATTTCAAAATTGTAACCCCGGTCACCACTCCCTCCATCCAAATCCTCTGTCTCTTACGAATTTCTTCGAGATATTTCTTCTCCTCGCTTATGAGTCCAGCATTCCGTCATTCCTAACCCCATTCTCCTTCACACGCCGTGAATGTGATAATGTGAAATTGTCTCATTATTACCATTTTTACTGCAAAATTGAAATCTTGAGGAGGAATATGATGGAATTATTACGACTATTTTATAAGAATGTCTTCTTTTTATTTTTCCCCTCACCATATCTCTTGCGTGATTGGGCATTCTACGGAGAATATTAATTTTCCCACGACTGTTTTACGAGAGCCTTTAGCTTGGCATACGGATATTTAACACCAAATTATCATAAATACAAGTCTTTTTGATTTTCATTGGACGTTATTACATCAAATCCTGTCATTTTTAAAATGATAACTTGCGTTCTTCAGCCTCGATGTATAAGGGCTGGAAATAATGTCAGACACCCCAACCGTAGGATATTAGGAACTGATGTTTGATATTAGTATTTTTTTCAAGGACACCATCGAGAAAATTGAATGGTTATATTCATGGTGCATGATGGGAAGAAGGAGAAACTTCGGGGAAGATGAAGGGGAGGCTAGATAGAGGGAACCTGGGTTGATGTAGGTACTAGCGTCCGTGGGGAGGATGACGGTCGAGTGGTCAGGGGAATACTGAGAATAAGCTATCAAAGCAGGATGGAGAGAATCAGACAACATGATGCAGTTATGAAGATTTCACAAAGATAACAAAGAGTAATGGAAGTCAAGTGACATGTAATGTACTAATTAATGCATCCGCTCAGGTACCCGTAGCAGTTTATTATTCCGATATTTTGATCATTCTCGAACGTGATTATATGAATTGTGGACTGTATGTTACGACTTACTATTACAATTATTCGATCAAAGTCGAGCCATGCTGGCGCATACCACTCACCGATCCGGTCACGCCGCGGGCAGGCCGATAGTTCCGTCTCCCAGGGTTGCTCTTGGATCATTACATGCACTTAGGAAGTTCACAGGACGACTCACTCACAACACAAATTCACTCCCGTTCGCGGAGTGATAAAAAACAATAACAAATCGAAAACTCGAAAGTTCATGGCATCGCCAATAGGTGGCGTGGCTCGACTTTGTGTTGGACAAAATACACAACCAAACACGAATATTAAAATGTTAGGATTGGTACAATGTATCTCTCCATTTTTTCTGATCCCATGCTAGTTCTCTTAGTCACCAGTGGATTTTCTTCCTCGTATCCCCATCTTCATCTGCCCGGTAGATCACATTAACCCTTGGGTCTCACAGACCTCAGCGATTAAGTAGATTAAGTAATCTTAAATATTTCGGCACCACAGTTTTGTATTGACGTGTTCGTACCTTCACCTTTTCCTCTCGTCCCTCAGTGCCGTGCAACCACTAGACGGGGTTAGACGTGCGCGCGTTCGTCACGGGTTAGTAAAAAAACTACTACCTCAGGTCTGAGACACCCATGCTGGGTGGTTGTGCGATTTTTCTTAAATTATTTAATATTCATTGTTTTAGTTTAAAATTGCCCTAAATGATGGTTATATTGCGATATTGGTTGGAGGACGATCTGTCAGACTACGAAAACCTACCGAACGACGAATTTAGCTATGTGGAGTCTGATACTGTGCTAGATCATGTTTTGGAAGACAAATGTGCGGCCGATTCTGAATGTGAAGAGAGAAATGCGGTGAGCAATAAGCAGAATACATCATCCCAAAATATTGTTTCCTCAAATTTTAGTGAAGACAAAGAATTTTCATCAGAAGATTAAAAAAAAAACTTTTATCTCGCATTCGCTGGAGACCGAGGAGGAAGAGTTATTTCCGTAATATTCGCTTTCGTTGGTCATCTGTCTCTCACTATTCCCGATGAAGAATTTTACAACACAATGTAGAAGGACAAAGTATTGAAAGTAGGTTCAAGTTTTTGAATAAACAGGGCTGAACAGTTGACGAGACCACACGTGGAACGTCGTGAAAGCAATGTGAAATTGCAACGTGATATACGAATCGGTATACTACGCATCCTCCATAAAGACACTACCACTCTATCAGCAGGTCCAAGAAACAACGATACAGAAGAAAAGTTGGTGGTTCGTAAACATTGTTCAAGCTGCATATATATTAGGAGCCGCAAAATATAATATGAAATGAGTTTCGAGATCAAAGCACCAATTTGCCTCGAATGCTCAAACATGCTGTTTTCGCTGCCGTGAAAAACTCTAAGTTGAGAGTTTGCGATACTGTTGATTTTTTTTATTTTATTTAAAATTTAAATTTTTTCTGGGTCCATTGTTTATTGAAAAATTTTAAAAAGTTTTAAGGAAATTTCTATACTACATTATATATTTTTATCTCATTTTTCAATGGTATGCGTACGTAGGCTTAAAATAAGAGCTATTTACCATAATCAGAGATTAAACAAAAAATAAAGTCCACTTTCATGTTCCTTTATGTTTAATACGAGGGCCATCCAGAAAGTAAGTTACGTTTTGGTGTGTAGATCGCTAGAGGCACTTTTTGACAAATGTAGCTACATTGTACAAAAAAAGGGAATCTTCTGAATAGAATGAGAGGGAGATAGGCTCAGTAGCCTTGAAAACAGAGTCACAGTAACTCGTTGAAATGGAGTCCTCGACGTCGCGTCCCGCCACCTCGGTGCCTGTTCCGTCTCGAGTTGTTGTGCGCGGAGTGATTCAATTTCTTCATGCCCGTGGTTTCAAATCGGTTGAAATTTATCAACAGCTTGTTTCTGTGTATGGAGATGGTGTAATGAGTGAATCAATGGTGAGGAGATGGGTTCGTGAATTTAAGGCGGGAAGACATTCACTTGAGGCCGAAAGTGGAAGAGGCAGACCCTCAGTAGTCACGGACGAACTTATGGCAAAAGTCGACAGTGCTGTACGCGAAGATCGCCGTTCCACTGTGGACGAACTCCATGAGTGTTTCCCTGAGATCTCACGATCCATCATTCATGAGATTGTCTCGGAAAAACTCGATTTTCGAAAAGTTTGCGCCCGACGGGTTCCGAGAGAGCTGACGCCCGAACAAGTCACAACGAGTGGCTGCAGCTCGTGAATTTTTGGGCCGCTACAGAATGGAAGGGGATCCTTTTCTCAAGTCCATAGTCACTGGAGATGAAACCTGGGTGTCGCACTATACCCCAGAGAACAAAAGACAATCCATGCAGTGGAAACACACCACCTCCCCAAGTGCGAAAAAATTCAAAGTTGTCAAGTCCACGAGGAAGATCATGGCCTCTGTTTTCTGGGACCAAAAAGGGATCCTCCTGATTGATTTCTTGCCTCAAGGAGAAACAATTAACGCCTCGCGGTATTGTGAGACTCTGAAGAAGCTTCGTCGGGCAATCCAAAACAAAAGAAGAGGAATGCTGACCCCTGGTGTGTGCCTTCTCCACGACAACGCAAGGCCTCACGTCGCTCGATCCACTACGGAACTTTTGGATCAGTTCGGTTGGGATATTCTGACCCATCCACCTTACAGTCCCGACTTGGCCCCTTCAGACTTTCATCTGTTCACCAAAATGAAGGAGGGATTAGCTGGAGAACGTTTCACAAGTGACGAGGAAGTGAAAGAAGCAATCACCAACTGGACCAAGGTGGTGGCGGGAAGCTTCTATGAGGAGGGGATTTCAAAGCTGATTTCTCGGTATACGAAGTGTATTGAGGTTTCTGAAGATTATGTGGAAAAATAATACATATTGTCAAAAACATTTCCTGCAAGTTTGAATTTTTTTCAATAAAAACTCGATTAAAAAAGAAAAACGTAACTTACTTTCTGGATGGCCCTCGTACAATGTTAAATAGAAGGGTTAATAATACTATGATGACACAATTTAGACAGTCAACTGTTGCTTACTCAACCTGACAATACTAGATACACCCCTTTCGGATATTGAATCCAAACTTGCTTGAAAAGGATAAAAATTTTTAAAATAATACAGCTCATGCCTAGATTAAAGCTTATCACCCACCCTACAGAGGATTAATTCCTTCCCATAAACATTTTGTTATACGTATGCACCATGTATGAGTTCTATTAATTATTCCATTGTGTCTAGTAAATAAGCAAAAGAATTCAGCGTTAGCATAAAATATACCTCATTAATTTGTTAATCCTGTCCCAAATTGACGCTGGTTCATTATATAGTTCGTAAGCGAAAGCACAAACATGAAAACAAAAAGGCGAAAAAATATAGAAAACATAAAGAAAACTTGGGGAACAACGTTGGTGTGGAGATCAAAATCACGTTAGATCAAAATCACGTTAAAAAAAAGTTTTCACTGAATGGTGATCTCCGACCTCCTTAAGCTGCTTACGTAATGGGAGCGCTTATTCATTAGCCTTATTCTGGATTTAGCTTCCTCCTTTGTGCAAAGTTATGTACTTACTAATTTCCTTCCTCGAGCGAATACTAATTGCATCCAATTTACCATTTCATTTGACGGAAAACTCCTTCCTACATGTATTTAATGAGAATGGCGATATTAAATTTTGTATAATTAAATAGTTGAGTCTTCTTCGGGGGTGGACCTTTACGCGGATACCGCCGTGTTTCGTAGCTCTGAAAAAAGAGGGGAAGCTTTGTGTCAGGATCAACTGCTAAGGCTGTGGCATACTCGGGGTAAAATCGCGCTCTAAATACAATTATTCAGAGTGGCGATTAGCCAGTCACTAACCTTATCGTAGCTTAATTACCAATCAATGAACACGGACGTTCAATTCCAAAATTGTCAACGACCTAATGTCATAAGCTTTTGTGGATTACACAGGTAAACAAAGAAAAATCTTTTTTTACTGAAAATGCCTTATTCTTATGTTTTTAAAGTTGCTGAATCCAAATATGATGGTTTTAAAGTTGTATCACCCACCATTTATTCACATTTTACAGTTAAATTTATGAAATCAAGCAATATTTTTAGAATTTCACAGTTTTTTTATAGTTATAATAAAATTGAAAAAGTAGGTCTAATGAACGAAGATAATGAGGATTACTGTTGGTACTTCACCGAGAAGTTCAGCAAGCGATTCATCGCAGAAAAAGCTACACAAGAAGCTTCATGGAAAAAACGGAAAGAAAATGTAGACCAATTCCAGTTGACAAGTGAACCCTGTATCATCACGCTGTAGTAAATACAAACAATTTTATCACGATGTAGTGAACAGTAAATACAAACAATTTTATGATGCAACACAGTGTTTCATTGATTTCCCTGTACACCGTATAGGGGTATTAGACTAAATATCAAATACATATTGCTTGGAAACTATGGGTGATACAAAAAAACTAAGGCCAGGTTTGGATTCGGCACATCAAAATCTATAAAGATCAGCTATTAAAATAAAAAAATTTTCAAACAAAATTTTTTTGTTGGCCTGTGTTATTAATCTGTTCTTTGCTTGTTCTTGTCGCAGGTGCATTGTCTGCTCGCCGCCTTGGCGCTGTTCCTTCTGAGCGCTGTTCAACTCGCTTCCTCATCAAGCATCCCGCTGACGGCCTCCAACCTGAGGATTTACGCGCCTCGCATCGTTCTGAGGCACACGCCCCACGTATACCCGGCAATTTCGTCTCCAGGTGAGTGGACCAAGCTCCCCTTTTTCGGCCGAGGAGACTGCCTCAAACTACCACCTTCCTGATGCGGAACGTGTGCAAGATACCTGGGTGGAAGTCCAAATTCAATCTCGCTCAAAAACTCATTTTTTATTCCATAATAAGCCGCCGTCTAGCATAACAAGCCGCCGTGTCTTATCTGACCTCATGTTTCTGCATAGAATCTTTAGCGGTTCTCTACGGACAAACGAAATTCTCCCTCTTTTCCGTTTTCACATTCCTCCTCGCCCCCTACGAAATAGCTCTCTGCTCCATATTCCGCGATTCCGTCTCTCCATCTCTCAACGCTCTCTGTTCTACCGAATCCCCTCCATGTTTAACTCCATGGCTTCAAAAATCCCTTCCCTGGACCTATTTTCCTCTGCCCCTAATTACAAAGCCACCTTAAAATTCCATCTGAGTAATTCACCATTGTCTAATCAATAGTGCCCTTTCTTCTGTTTAAAAATTTTATTTTCTGTTAGTTTTTATTTATTGTGCTATTGTTTGTTATCTTTTAGGTATTATTTATTAAATGAACAGCCAATGTAAAGGCCTTTGTGCCGTTTTTGGTGATGAAATAAATAAATAAATAAACCTCCACGCACTACTCGCTGGTGGTTTCAGGGACTTATAAAAGGTCTGTGGACCATATTACGCCTCTTGAGAAGTCTTCCGAAATAATGAAAAGATTCCAGGTAGGCAATATCATATTCCTAAACCTGGATTAGAGTCACGATATAGGAATTTTGTTTCAGTGCATATGTTTTTAGTGCTTTCTGGTGTAATTTGCCAAACTTTGAGTTTGTTTTTCTATTCAAAACTAAAAATTTTCTCGAAATAAATACAAGATGTGAATTTTGAAATCGTGAAAATTTCCTAAAACTGATATTCGCTCAGTGTAAATATGATTGCTAATTTTTTGAATGTGCGAAGAGGCAATCGGAGCAGAAACTATGCGTCCATAACGGGATAATGGTTGCAATTTGTTCGAACAAGGGCGACCGATTGTGCTTGTCTCGTCAAGTTTGGTACTCACCGTCAGCAAGTTCAAAAATCGATACGACTGCGAGGTGCCCAAGAGGATGAAAGAAATTTCCCATTTTAGTATGATGCGTCTGCTCAGATCCGTCAAAATCCGTCACTTCTTCTGTAAAATTTTCAACCTGAAATTTATTAAAAAGTTTAATCCCAAAATTTAAGTGACGTTCCGGCAATGGTTCCAATCAAAATTTTCGTTGCAGATTCGTAACGCAAATTAAAGAAACCATATCGAACTCCAACATACCTCTCTGATATTCGCTGCATGGGCCCCAGCTCGTTAATGAAATATATCTTACGAGGATCCCGTGTGCTGGCGGCGTACTTCCAATGAGCTTTCACATAGGAAAAGTATCCCGTTTAATTGTGTTTTTCATCGATTTTCCCGTGACTTCTTTTCACTAAGTCTAAATTACTATTACCTTGTCCTGTTACCTCTCTGATGTGTTTGCTCCAAGTTAGATCATCAGTTTAGAGAGTTGTTTAAGGCATAATCTTGGTGAAACCTTGCATATATTAATAAATAATAATTTACTCATTGCTCCTTTAACAATTTTAAAATTTAAATATGGTAGATACGATACCAATTTTGGAGCTTTAAGTAACCCTAGAGGCTTTTGCCTGTTGGCGGGATCACCTTCAGAAATATTGGCGCACCCAGGGAGGGGCAGGAGGGGGCAGTTGCCAAAATGCCAGTTCCCCCCCCTAGAAGCGAAAATAAATTTAGTTCAAAATGAAAGTTTTTTTTTTTCTTTTGATAAAAAATGATAACAGCATAAGATGTGGAACTAAAATAAAAATCTATAAATTATATTTTTTCAATAAAATAATTTAAAAACCAATAAAGCGCTGTCATAGTTTTCTTAAAATTTTGGTTTCATTAACCTTTTCTGTGCTAAAACCTTACTACTTGATAGACCACGACATCAACTGCGGTTTCCAGTCCCTCCTAATCTGTGGATTTATTAAGATCATCCGTAGTTATGTTCTAAAGGCCTGTTTACGCGATACATTAACACGTACGAGTTAATGTACGTTTGCGTGAATGATATTTGTGGACCGAAACGGAGCATGTACGAATGCATGAACCGAATTAGAACAGGTTCTATTTTCTGTTCATGCATTCGCACAAGTTGGGTGGCTACACGATGCATTTTGGCGTTCATTCTCGCGTTCATACATTCAGACATTAACCCGTAAGTGTTAATGTACCGTGTAAACAGGCCTTAAGATATATTCTAAAAGCTATTTGACGACAGGTAGAGAGAGATGGAAAAGGAGAGTTGGGAAAAAATGTCATTGAAGAGTCAAATTATTATTCAGCTCGTACTTCAGAATTATGAGCGAAGGAACCAAGAGGGGAGGCGTTGTCTTTTGTCAATCGACAAGGGATCTGGACATAAATGCGGTTCGGGCGTGGGTGTGCCACGGCCTCGAATATGAATGCGACGATGCGGGAGCAGGGGCAGCAGCTATTTATAGCAATGACGGGATTCGCGGGGCTCAGGCGGTCCTTGTATTATAACCCTCCTGAACAACGGTAACCTAGGATAGTAGAGGATTCTCAAGTCCGCCGCGCAGTAGGGCCAAATCCCATTTTAAACGGACAAAAAATCTAAAAATTCTACTATCAACTCAATAATATTCATTTATATGTTTTCGAGTCCGCTTAGATCAAATCCGACATCAAGTTTTCGATATTTATGATTTTTCGTGTTTTACTTTTCAGATTTAATTACTTATTTTCACATTTAGGAAAACAAAATTATTATTCAATACAAAATTTGAAGGAATCAAATTTAAAAATTTCAGGTCAGTACTTTTCGTTTAAATTCGACTGTCCATTTCGGCGTCTGTGTCTACGAGACAAATGCTCTGCTCTTCTCTCGTTTTGGCACTAACTTCTTCGTGCATTTGCAAACTTACCGACCTGTTAATTACACTGTTATGCAGTTCAAACATCTAGTTACCCAACCTAATGTATTAGAAACCCTAATTCATAATTTCATTTTTTTTACTTAAGTCCGCATAAAGTGGGGTTTGGCCCCGCTAAGCGCCTCTAGAATTGTTGTCGCGCGCATCAGATTTCAAAATCGCCACTCGCGGCGTTACCAGTCATCTATATCCGATTTTCACGAATAAATATGTGACTGCAGGGGCGCAGCTAAGTAATAAGGCTAGGGGGGTTTTAGGCGCAACTAATACTAGGGGATGTGGGGGTATTGCATACCCGCCAGGGTAAGCGGGATTTGCGGGGGCCCTCCTTCAGAAAAAAATTAAGTTTAATGGTTCAAAACGGCGAGTTTTACGGCTTTCTGAGAGATATTTGATTAATCATAACACTATTCTATAAGGAATCCTAATCCAATTAAGTAAAATGTTTTAAACTTAAATATTTCTCTGATCTCTGGGGGGGGTTTGATACCCCAAAACCCCCCCTCGCAGCGCCCCTGTGTAACTGAGCAAATACATCATATGAACCTTACATTTAACGGATGTGAGACGATTGTCAACTTAAAAAAGACCACTTCCCCTTCGGTACAATGCGAAAGTAATACTGAACTAGATAACGATGCGTAGTGGCTCCGCCGAGTAACATGCGCGCGAAACGGCAACAGGTATGACGCTTGACCGTGTCCCTTGTCCTCCTTTATTTCAGTCCCCTCATACCTTGCGATCCACCTGTAAGGTGATTGGCAGGGGGGATCAATCACCAGCATGCAAGATGATCCTCACATGCTCAACACATGGTCAAAAAAATATTACGCATGATTAAAAAAAATGCGTGCACATTCTTGCAAAGGCAAAAATTGCCAACGCTGAGCATTCATAGGGTAAATCAAACAGGGTTTGGACAATAGTGAAAGATAAACATGCAATCAGTTCCATAGTCCTAACGAGTGACGCCATTATTTTAATTAGAAAGACACCGTTGCTATCCCTGATACTGCCTGGAAAGAATAAATTTTGAATCGGTTTTGCATTCACATTTCTTTATTTTCTTCTCGTAATGCCGTATATCATTATACTACGGTAAACGAATAATATTTTTAACGTCGTCTGATAAATGCTCTTCTCCGAATTTACTGGGTGTATTTAGCCTATATTTTGCTCTACGCTCCTGTAAAGATCCTCATCCTAACTCGCCTATCGTATCGGAAACGCTGCACTTTTAACTTAAAAACTTAATATCACGAATCTGACCGCTCTATGCTCAGGGCTGGGCAACATACAGGCCGAGGAGTATTTTTATTACAAAATACTGCTCCAAATGTATTTGTAATACAAAAAGTCTTTGACTTGGTTTATTAAAGACAAACTACAATCTAGTATTTTAAATACTTTTTAAAACACAAAATACATCTGTAACTATAAGATCTGTAAAATATATAACCAGCCTTGGCACCTTATGGATGGTTTCAAACATGAAGAAAACAATTCTAACGAAAACAAAGTAATCTCTGAAGCTTAATGTTACAAAAGTGTTATCAGAGCGACTTCAGAAGTATTTTAGTATACTTCCTTTACTTTAATTCAGAAGTATTTTTATTATATAAAGGGAAAGTACTATAAATCGGTATTTGAAATACAAAATACAAGATAAATTCTGGTGGTATATTTAAAATAATTTAAGCATAATTAATACAATATAAACAATTTATAAAATATACATTGATACCTTAATACAATATAATTCAAATTTATTTCATATATGTATTTAAAAATACTTGTATTTGAAATACTGCCCATCCCTGCATTCGCTGAACTATTTTGAGTTCATTAATCAGTCCTACTTCATAAGGGCTCCACACGAGAGTTCCACTCAAAAGAGAGAGGATGGGAAAAGACTGGAGGAGTTCGAGGTGTTGGTGTGAAAGAAAATGAAGAAGGTGTATTGGACATTTCAAGAAATTTGGAAGAGGGAACAGGCTGGGGTGCTCGTTAAATTAAGTCTAAACCCACAAGATAGCCTTGTTATGTCTCGAGGTCTGTAGGAATAATTTAAGGTCGCAATTCCGGGGTACAACATACGATTTAATGCACTTTTTGTAAATGCATCGTATGAACAACCGGTCTACCTTGACGGCATTTATGGGTAGACTGCCGCCCAAGATCGTCGTAGCGGTGATTACCCACTACTGTGCATTTGACAATATAATATATGTTAGCCCCACATATACTTACCTAATAAAGTCACATGGAAAAAAAATCAACCTTGATACATAAGAATAAACCATCATTAATAATTATACAATGAAGACGTTCCTCGTATTTCTAACAGCATTTTTTGCATGTCCTAGCTTCATAGGCTGATTTCCCTCATAAGTAGGATATAGTAGATTATACGTTATGTGTAGCGTACATGACTCGCTGTGCATATTATTGGAAGTAAATTTTAATCCTATGGTGTATATTGGTGATATTTCATCCCCTGCCAAACAACTTTAGGTGGCTTTCAGGGTAACATTTATATGTATCTATTCGGTCTCCCCTTTCCCTTGGGCTACAACCTTGTCGCGGTGGAAAGGCTTGCGCGTTCCTATGATCCCTAGAGCTGCACTGGCGGGATTAATTCTAAATTATTCCCGGTAGGGCCATCCATACCAGATAGGTCGAAGGCTAGGACCTAGACGAAAGGTAGTCCACGTGATGGTGTCACGTGAAAAACTATGTTGATATGGAAGTGGGAAACCCTACCAACTATCTCTTCCCTGTAAACATGGAGTACAACCAAATGAGCCTCGGAATCTCATCGACCGGGACCCGTCCGCAAAGGGCGGGTGTCGGTCACGGCAGCGAGGTCGGCAAGGTCCTCACGGTCGTCAACATGCAAAATTCTTGCAGAAACTTATCATCATCACCGGCAGCAGCAATGAAGAAGGAAGAAAAGAAGATGGAGAAGAAGATGTCGGCCATAAATGTTGGGACGTGGAATGTGAGGACCATGAAGGTGAAATGGTCGGAGAGGAAAAGGAACGACGTAGTGCTGGATATGGTTGGCGAGGAGAGGCAGCTTTTAGATGTGATACGGAGGAGACAGAAGGTATGGATTGGAGGATTACTTAGCGAGGAGGGGATGTTGAAAATGGTGTTAGAGGGTAGAATGTTAGGGAAACGAGGGAGGGGAAGGAAAAGAATAGGATTTTTAGATATATTGATAGGGAATAGGCCTTACAGTGAATTGAAGAAGGCAGTTTTGGAAGGAAAGGGAGGCTCCCAGGTTACTTCTTTAGTACTCCATGGAAACCTACCTTAATCGGTAGAATACTATAATAATAATAATTCGGTCTCCAGCTCTGATGGCCTGGTTGTGGTGACAGGTGTAGGAGTAAACTCTATGGATTTAGGAGTGGATGTTTCGTTGGCTACTACGCAGTTGCCGACAAAATGAAATGAAATTTATTGCTTGCCCCCCCCCTTATACCCCTTAAGAACAAAAAATATACATAATTTTTGAGCAACAAAAAATGGACAAATTGACAATTTAGAATTAACATAGAGAAAAAATCAAACATAAATTAATGCAATATTCACAATTAATAAAATATAAATTGATACTTTAATACAATGTATATTAATAAAATACAATATAAAGTAATACAATGCAATATAAATTAACACAATAGCATTAAATATAAATACGTTCAATAGGCAAATTATTTTGGACAAAATTATTTTAAATTTAAAGCACTTCTATAGTAAAAGATTAAAGTTTTTAAAAACATGAGACGCTGCGAGTCACCTCTACGGTGTATGGGAGCTGTGAGTATTTCACTCCTACATGCACTCATTGTCGGGTACATGAAGGGGATGGCACAATTGCGCTTGCAATTAGGTAGTTGGTTCTAGCTCTCCCTGGGCATGTACCTTTACTTACCATAGTATTTAGGACCAGACATACCTCCATCATAATCTGAAGGCATGCCAGAAAAGCTATTATGTATTTAGTAATGGTGGGCTTATCATTCGGTAATACTAAGTAAAATAATGACATAAGTAACTAAAATATCTTTTAAAAGACCGCTATTTATATCGATGATATTTTTATTGCTGTCTTTTATCGCTCATCGGGAAGAACAAATTTCGGAAAGTATTCGTCCTTTAATCTGGTTTCCTCACTTGGTGTCAATCGTCCAATGCACTGCAGTACATAGTTTTTTTCCAAAATATTCAGTGCAAATATTTCTTCTTGAAACTAATTTTAAAGGTTTTTTAGACTTAAACGAAGTACAAATATTGGTGCCCATCCTAATTGCAATCCATTCATACTAAAATGTTCCTCCTCTAGGATGTTAGACGGGGGTGACAGAACACCAGTATGTTATCCAAAAGGTATCCCCCAAGCGCACCACATGGTTACGAAACACATGTAGGTATAAATTATCAGAATAGCCCTTTGATCCTCAACGAGGGTGATGAAATCAAGGAAGTATATTTTTATATCATCATAAAAATTGAAAATACTGCAGTCTCCAATCTCAATATTCTAGACAAAAATTCCGTTTTAATGATTAAATGCTCTTACTTTAAATTGAGAGGCTATACAAAGTACTTGGCCATGAATTTTGCCGTAGCTCTACGCTGAAATTAAGATTAATAGTCCACAAGCTCAGAGAAAAACTCTTGACCAGGTAATCATTTTTCGACATATATAACTATTCTTACCCCGGTCTGCTGTATGAGAACATGGCAACTGTATTGGGTATTTTCGGCTCATGTTATTAAATTTTGAAGAAAGATCCCTTTACGAAAAACCCATGGAATATGTTTCTTTTGAGCGCTAACAAATTTTCGTCAGTTGTAGTCCACACATAATGGCATAATAAAATGTAATGAATAAACACGTCGTCATGGGTAGAATGCCTCAAAAACAATAGTTTTCAGTAAGACTTCACAGTATGAGTGATTTTCAAGGAAATACTTTAACAGGCTTGATTAATAGGGGTTTTTCAATGTGAAACTACGTTTGCCTTCAATTTTTTCGTCGGGATTTCCGAATATTTTGCTTCCTTTTTATGATTGCGTCAATTCACTTTTCGTACTTTTTTCTTGCATTAGTTTCTATCGCCTACTCTTTTCGAGCGTCTCATCCGCCCATTACTTCCTCCTTCGTCTTCAGCCGCATTCGTCGTTCATTCATTAATCCGTTCCGTCATTCATTCCTCATCCGTCCTGACCTCATGGCCAATTGCAACGGGTCTCGCCCCTTTCGTATATGTCCACTCTACGGAGCGTCCATCCCACATTCTCCCCCGTGACTCACGCGCTCCCATCCATACTACTTTCACCGCAAATATTTCCTGCGTACCCAATACACTCGGACAACACGTGTATAATCCTGGCAGAGCCAAAAGTCTTCGTCTCAATATGTCAATGACAGATGAATCACTTCTGGCCAAACTTTTTTTTCAATTTTATGTCACATTGACAGTAGCGGACACAGAAAAACTCAAGGGTGGAGGTCGTAAAAGATATCTTAAGCTACCTTTACCTTTAACGCAATGAAAAATTATCAAGTCACATGCAAAGTTACAGAAAGTTTTATTTTAACTTACTGCATATATATACAATATATTGCCATCTTATGATATAAAAAGTTGCAATTGTGGTTCTGCAATGTTAGACTATGTGGGCGGCTCCACAAGGGGGGGGGGCGCCCCCCATATGTACCCGCCACTGCACATTGAAGAGAATAGAGAACTGAAACTTGAGTTTTAGAAGTAATTGGCGGTAGAGAAGTCAAGAATGGAAGCATTCGAAATGCGGTGCTATCGTAGAATGGTGAAGATAAAATGGATCGACCGTGTAAGTAACGTGGAAGTGCTAAAAAGAGTGGGAGAAGTCTTCTAAAAACCTTAGCGATGATACGGGAAAACTTAGTTGGCCAAAATATGAGACATGATGGCCTGATGAAAACAATCGCAGAAGGACAGATGGAGGTAGTGGCGTAACTAGAAATATGCTCTTGGGGGATGGGATGGCCTCAGGTGGCGACGCCCGAGGAAACGGGGGGTCCGGGGACAATTTTTGAAAAATGACATGCCTGGAATTACATTTTACATCATTTTTGCGTTAAAAATTTAACTTTAAGCAGATGCAATCATTATATGTCAAAACTAGACAATAGTTTTCTCTGAGGCTTTGGGGCAGTGGCGGATACAGAAAAAACTCAAGGGGGGGCGCAACATATCTTGAGTTGTCTTTACTTTTATCGTAATAAGAGATGATCAAGTCACAGGAAAAGTATATGAAAATTTTATTTAAAGTGATTATAAGCATGTAAAAGACAATGCCATCTTATGGTATAAAAAAGTTACAATTGTGGTTTTGCAATGTTCGGCAATACAGGCGGACCCGCAAGGGGGGGCGCGCGCCCCCTGCGCCCCCCATCTGTATCCGCCACTGCTTTGGAGGGATCTATCCCCTCACCCCCCCCCCCCCATACTTACGCCACCGGGTGGAAGGGAAGAGGGGCAAGGGACGGCCTCGAATGAGTTTCGTAGGACAGGTTAAAATAGATGTGAAATAAAATAAATACGTCACTATGAAAAGGCTAGCGGATAGAAGATGGAGGAATGGAGATCTATGTCAAACCAATCTTTGCATTGCTGACGAATGATGATGAGTACTCTAGAGTATAGTAGAGAACTCTGGAGTAGATATGTTTTACATCTAAAAATGCAACACGAAATAAGTTTCAAGCCATCTCTAGGATGTTTGGCAGAGGGTGACTGATCACCAGTATGTATTATCCAACAGGTAAACCTCCTTGCGCACAACATGGCAACGAAATACATATATTAACTGCCGAAGAATGGATTTGTGAATAGGAAGTGACTTCGTGATTGGTGGGGTGACTTTGTGATAAGGGGTCTATTTTTCGTATTTTAAATCTCACGCCGCGACAACGGTGACTTTGTGATAAGGGGTCTATTTTTCGTATTTTAAATCTCACGCCGCGACAACTCGCCTCATGAAAGAGATGTACTGCGCATTTAATTCGTCAGACATGCTGCCCCATGCTGCAACAGCAAGATGGAACTTCTAAGCACGTGTAGTTCTTTCTGGCGCCATTGTCTTGCAATACTATTTTTACGCTTTCGGAAAAGGAGGTAAACTTTATATCTTCAAAACGTTTCTGTTGAAGACACATCTAAAACAGGTATGAACATTTGATAATGAATATTTTGGGAAAATTATTCTGGAGTAGTGATTAAATGAAGCCATGTTTGTTGAACATATGAGTCAAAAATTGGAATGCACGCACTTTGTGTGGTGACCTAGTGACACGTGAGATTGTCACAAAGTCACCCAACAATGGTTTTAGGGTATATTTTATCATGTCACTCTTGTCTTTGCAACACTGAAAGAAGGATGAGGACTTAAAAGAAGTAAGGTGCAGGGGCCTAAAGAAATTACTCTCTGGAGACGTTAAATAAGGCCGTTAAAATGGTTTTAACAAAGAAAATGACCCCTCAAGCAGCATCTTAAGCTTTGGCAGACGAAATGTGTACATTCTTATAATCCTTCATTACTTTTATAGAGCGCTACTCGGGGGAGGCGTGTAGGCGTGCACAATATTACTTTTATGCATAATTTTACTGCTAAGTTAATTTAAAATTGAAAATTTTATGATGAATAACGTGTTGGAGATAAGGCCTGAGAATGATCTGCAAAATTGTTTGCAAAATTTTCGTTATATTTCTTATATCATCTTCAGGGCTATGAATCATGATGGTTACAATAAATTAATACATGAAGGCGTGAAAGATTGCTACAATGTTTTTTTTATAATGATACAATAACAAATATAAAAAGAATCCAATTGTGCAAAAATGAAAAAGAAGAGACAAGAATTTTGGCATGCCTTATTTACACAAATTTGTTCACCGATCGTAACTAAGCAAGTACAATATCATAGTTACCAGTGGAATTTGAGTTTTTCCCAGCGAATGCTCAGCAGGGATATTTCTCGGATTTCCCACCGGGTGTAGATTTGTGCCACAGGTCCCAAAGTTACGATGACTAAGTCCGCCATCGTCTTCATGAATGCCTAAATTTGGCACCTATGCTCCCGCCTTTTTTTACGTTGAAACATTTTTTGTTCTTATCATCGAAACTTTGGGACCTGTGACCCAAATCTACACCCGGTAAGAGACCCGAGCACTATTCCTGCATGGTTACCAGTAGTTACCATCAATTTGAAATTTTATTCAGACATTTCGCCTTCCGGAGTTGCGTTCGGGAGTGTCCTCATATGATATATGTTACCGGTCTGCTGTAGAAGGGTCACCGAGGAGGCGATTGCGATCGTTATAAGCAGCAGCGCCTTCCACGAATAATAAGGAAGCGTGGGCTTTTTTTCTGTGGCGCCGTGCCTCGCATTTTGAGGAGAGGAACACGGAATATCGAAGAGGTGATGGAGTACGACGTTACCCAATGTGATGGGATGAAATGAAATTTAATTTATCCAATGCTCTGGGTACATACCCCTAAGAACCACAAATACATGAAGTAATATGATATTGTGTCATTAGGCTCTAAATAACATAGCATGATATATACGAGGGAGGTTTTTATTTCAACCTCCGATATCTCAGGAAAAGCACCATACAAGCGACAGGCGGGTACTGCGCAGGTAAGGCGTTGGCGCGTCCTCCGCACCACACGCTCAAGTCATTTCTAACCATAAGTTGTTAGTTTAAGGTTAGTTGCAATCTCACTGACCACACTGCCTTAATTGATTCTCCTGCCAAGTGTTCACTGCGGAGCGACAGCCAGAAAACTCGCCGAATGGCTTCAGCATTGACATGTCTCGACCTTTATGCCGATAAAAGAGAATTTTTTTGATGCAATGTGGCTAGAGTGTGAAACATTATATAATTTTCCATTCAAAAGAGGAGACATGCTGACTTCTGGAAGTTTTTTGCTCCATGACCACGCCCGTCATCTCAGCACTGATGCAGCCCATCTTCTCCTTGAGCAATTTCAATGGGACATTTTCGATCACTCGCATTGCAATGCCGACACAGTGCCTGGGGACTTCCATCTTTACGCTGAAATGAAGATGTGGCTAGGAGGGAAGCATTTTCAAACGGGCAATGAGCTTCAGGACAAAGGCATAATTTACTGGAAGTCATAGGCGGCCACATTCCATGAAGGAGGTACAGTAAAGCTTGTCCATAGGCACGGCCAATTCCTCAATCACCGAGGCGATTTTGTCGAAAGGACACCACAATTGTGCTCAACATTTAGCAATGAAATAAGTTTTAATCGATCACTTCGTCATCTGATCATGGCCCATCGGATGTCGAAAAAAAAGCCCACGTATAATGAAGAACAGACATAAGTACGTACTCTTTATATAACCGTGACATAAACTAAAAATAAATAATTTGATTGATGATGTAGGAGATATTAGTAACATTTTTTCTTAAATCATTCCACATTTGCACAAGTTTTGACATATCTGGGAGTTTCATACGACGGTAGATCTGGCGACGAACGGTTTATGGAAGACTGTAGTTTTATGTGACGGTAAATAAGGAATAGACGGTTCCCTCCGGGTTATAATAGTTCTAGCTGTAGCGCGTACTGAAAGGGGTCAAGAAAATATATTTGTGTTTTGTTTTTGAACAGAGAAAATAAAAAGATACAAACGAGGTATTTCCGCCGAGAGGAAATATCCAGTCAGTTTAATTTTTCCCTGTGATGAGATATATGCTTATCCCAAGCGTAGGTCTTGACTGAATCTGACACATGAGTTCTGTAACCGTGGCAATTTTATATTCATTAAGCTTGTCATTTCTCCGAAGGATAACGTATACTACTCAATATGAGGAAATATTAAGGAGGTGATTAACAACTTCCTCATATGCTTCTTTATAGGCATAAGATGCAGAGGGTGTCAACAAATACTTCATTCAAACGACGAGACTACTTCGTTCCTTCCCGGAGGTTATCACCTCAAGGCATGCTTTTATTACCAACTAGGGTAAATATTAGGTTGGCACCTAAGTTCCCGACTTGTTTACGCTGAAACATTCCGCAATTCATTAAATGTTTTAGTTCAATGTGTTAAGTAATTTAATGGAGGGTATTTTGTTCTAGCGGAATCTATATATAGAAATATATATTTAAATTAATATCTCTTACTTCTCAGATCGTTAAAATGGATTGGTCAAAATGGTCAAGATGAGAAAAATGAGCGTTTTCGACATATCTTTCTTTTATCTTTTAATCAAGTGTCTCAGGCCGCAGAAGCTTCTCGGAATTTAATTTGTGGAACAATTAACCTGCAATACAAGTGTGCACGAACGATTAAAGTGTTGCATGTAACGCCTGAATTTCATCGCCACCTCAAACGATCGTAAAAGGTGCTCGCGGTGGACGTGGCACTCTAGCGAGAGAATGGGGAAACGGCACATGTCAAACCCCACTGGAGGTCCTCGAACCATTGCAATGGGACGCAATCCAGGATGTTAGGCTGAGCGTGTAGCAGGTGCCGTTTCGGCGCGTATCCGGATGCAGGAAACGGGCAGTGCTTTAAGGCATGAGAAGTCGTCCCCTAACACCTGGGGGATCCATTACGGCGCTCACGAAAAAGCGATGCCAATGTCCGGATGGGCCTTTGACCGCGCGACACATGAACGAGGAGGAGGGCCACGTGGAGACGGGGATTCGCACTTTGGCATGCGGAGATAGCAAAGTGAGCGTTTGCGAAACGAGCTTCGTGAAAGCTAATCCACCGGTTAAGGCAACGTTTAGATGGGAATCATTAGAGTCCCCTGGTGAAGTCGCCGACTTTATCGAACGATTAATATCAGAGGTTATGCTGCGTTAGAATATGGGTGGCATATTCCATTCTACAGAGTGTTTTGGCAGTATTTTACAATATTTCAGGAGGCGGTAAGGGAGAAAATGTTAACCATTTTTTTGTCCATTTGCTGGGGTCGCAACTCCTTAGTTACTGAGCTATGGTAACGCAAATATTTTTGGGTGCACTTTGCAATTGCAATGGAAAAGGGTTTTTTCTGGGGTTTCCAGTCTTTTCTATATTTTATTTGATGCTCTGGACATTAAATAATTAAGGTTGGACGAAAATCTGCTATTGTAATTGTCTGAAACAATTAATCTTTGAGCTTCATTAAATGAGAGCTTGGTGCGAGTGTCGACAATACGATAGCCCACTCTCGACCATTTTGAGATCAATTGTTTCAGACAATTGTGGGGGGTGAGAAGCCAAGGGGTCAAGTGATTTCTTATTGTAAATAGAGTGTAGTACAAAAATTAGGTAAAGAAAAAAAACGAGATCAACTAGATATTTATTAGTGCATTTGATTGTTCATTCTATGTCAGCACAGAACAGAGAATAATTTGTATCCCTTGGCCACCAAGTTTTAAAATATTTCTTTTGTCAACTTCTGTGCCTAACTCTGTTTGGAAAGAAAATTACTTTTACCCCTTACCTTCTCTCCCTCTCAATTATAATCGTACATTTTTGTCGAACCTTGATTAGTTCGTTAATGTTCTTTAAAAAATGTGTAAAATGCTGGAAACTCAAGAAAATCCGTTACTGGTAACTGCAAAGTACATTTTTAAAAATGTTTGCGTTGCCATAGCTAAGGAGTTACGACACCATGCTTATGGACAAAAAATTTTCTCCTGTACCACCTTCTGAAATATTACAGATTCCTCCTGAAAGACCTGTATATACTTATTCGAGAAATCTCGTAAAGTAATTTTATAGTGTTCATCGAAAACTGTACAGAAATTTGGAATTTAAAGGTGTTTTTAGAAGAACATATCGATGGCTAAGTTCTAACAACACGTATCTCAAAATTTGGCCGGCCTGACACAGGTATCTTAAACAAAGTGCAATGACATTAAAAAATATAATTCAAGCAAAAAACAACTCTCTTTGGCAAATGTGTGCTTCTTTTGCCGCTTTATGAATTTTTGGTCTTTAATGTTAGCGTACAATTAGAAAAAAATTAATCGTTTTTTTGCTCTCCTGGAATGTTTTTTTTTAGTTGAGTGTTGTTAGAACTTATGCATCAATATCGAATATTTTAATTTAAATTATACTTTCATTTGTCATCGAAAATTTTATGAAAGGCAGGTTTAGAAGGAAGTAGAATTTTTCCACTGCCCACAAGCAATATGGATTTTAGGTTGGCGATTTTCTCTCCCTTCAAATCATACCAAGTGCTTAAATCTCCATTTTTTCTCGTGCACTACATCTACCCTTTCCTCTCTCCTTATGGACTGTAGCCTATTCTCATCATATTTTATCACTTCCTCTCTCGAGCATTAAATTTCCTATCCTTCTTGAGTCATCTGCACGTTTCTTTCAAAATAAATCTTGATTTTGGTTTCCATCCATGATTGGTAGTTTTTCATAATCCTCTATAGGGTATTTATCATCTTCTCAAGATCAAGCTCCATAAATTTTGTTTTCAGCGAAGAGTGTTTTTCAACTACCCCGCAAGCCGCCTCAATAAGTGTGGGGCTGGGTGTAATAGGACACCAGCCGTTTACGCATAAAAAGGAAATACTACAACGAAATTACGCCTAGCATTTATTAAAGTCCTTCATTGTTCGGGGAAAACGAATTCCATACAATTGGGAAGGAAAAATATCTCTCTTAATTTATCGTTTCTGTCGGACATGGAAATATGGTGGGGTTCTAAAATGATTAATTATGATTCCTGGTCGTTGCTCCAAGAACTTGAACTTCTGATAAAATATCCTTGGGATTAGACTCCATTTCGTTGTATGGAATGGGAAAAGTACAAGATTTGATATTTATTAAAGTGCAATATTATTAATAAAAACGTTGCAAGTTAGACGATGAAAATTGAAGTAAGTTCTATTTATTGTTGTTTCCAAAATTGTACAGTCTTATCCAGTGCTTTCCTTGACATAGTTTTGAAAATTAGCTGAAGAAAGGCATACGATTAAGTTAATTTTACTCTTAATATGAGTAAAAGTAAACTCCGATGGGGTAAAAATGCCCACATTAATTTTTCATGTAAAAATCCTTACTAGTAACTTTAATTACTTTATCTTCAATAATATAATTTTAATTGGAAAAAAACGATCATTTACATTATTCTCTCGTATAAATACTAGCATTTCTGCGAGAAATAATTGTGACTAAGGAATTCCATGACAAATGCTTGCGTAGTGTTAACAAACATAACGATATAGATATTTGTTTAAATTCCATGACTGTAGCACCAGTGATTAGCGTTTCTTCTTTAAAAAATAGTAAACCTAAATGAGGTTAAAATAACGCTATGAATTATTTCTTTTAGAAACGCTTTCGTTGTGTTTATATGCATTAATTTTTTTATTTAAATTCAAATTTAACTTACGGATATTATGTGAGTTTATAGGTTGTAAATTAAAATAAACTATTGTTAACTTTTAAGTAAAAGGAAAGTAAGCTGAAGTAGGTTCATAACAACCCGGAAAATTTATATCGCAAACATATATTTTAGAACTCCTAAACATTGCCATGGGGAATTCATTTTTAAAACTTAACGTTTTTTTACACAAACAGTTGGGCTGCACGTTGAAGAGCGAAGGAATCTTTCATTTTGTTAGAACATCCTGCATGGGGTAAGACATATATCTCGGTTGTTTTAATTTCTAGAATTCATTGAAGACTTTCCGCTAAGCAATGCTTCAATCTCCTGCGTGTACTTACCAAAGTATTTCATTTCATTGAAAATAAATTGTAGTAAAATTCCTTTGAAGTTGAAGGACGTTATTTCAGAATTAATTTTCATTGTAACCATCTGTCACAACGATTATGGTAATTTCATTTTAATGTAAAAAGATTCCAGTAAAATTCCATTGAAGTTGAAAGACGTTACTTCAAATTGAATTTTCTATGGAGCCATCCGTAATAGCGATGATGATAATTGCACATTGCCTTGGTGACTGCTAGTTTAGTCCCACGATTGGGATTCGAGGAAAAGCCGTGGAAGTGAAAGAGCTGGAATTGATGTGCGTCTTTTGGTAATGAAGGCTAGAAAGGAGGCTGAATGGATTTTAAAAAGGAATGGCAGAGGACGCGCGGCCGAAATAATTTCACAAGGTCAAAATTAAGAGACTTTCAGAACCGTTGCGACACTGCTGGTGGGAGGACAACAGTTCCCACGGCGGCGCATCTACACTCCGTGGGAAAATGACGGTAAAACGAGATGGAAAAAATATGCTGAAATGGGGCGTGGTGAATCGAGATTGGTTCGAAGGTGAAATGAGGTATTAGAGTTTGAAAAAATCCAATTCCTGGCAGAGGGTGTTTCTTAGATTTGAGGGGGCTTTGGAATCCAGCAGCTGAAGGCCGTACAAACGATTCACTTGCCATTATAGATCCCGCATATGAGGATTGTTGTTTGTTGGGACTACATCTACATATTACTTTGCAAGCCACCAGCAGAGGTGTTTGGCAGGGGTTGAACCATCACCAACATGCACCAGAGGATAAAAAATTAATTCCACGGACACGCACTACAAAATACGTACTCTACATATGATGCATAAGCTATGGGATTCATATATGTCGAACTTATGACGGTAATCAAAATATGCTGTAAAAAATACTATGGAAGTTCATAAACATGCATTAAGGAATTAATGAGTTAGGTTGCTACACTACTAGCCAAGTAAACTATTTGTAAGTCCTAAAGCTACCGTTATAATCACTTACCGATCGCGGAAAAAATGAAATTCTAAATCTATCTTTTCTACAGTCTCTCTCTCTTATTTTATTTTTATGATGATCTAATCTACCGTAGGATGTTGGCATTCGTAAGATATGGCTCACTTCGACGGAAAATAATAAATCTTGAATTTACATGATAGGTTTGGTCTAGTTTTAATTTAGCCTACGGTCTGACAGATATTCCCATCCGAGTTCATCTAAGAATTCCGAGTTGATCTAATGTTTTATAGCAAAAATTTGGGAAAAAAATTCCGAATCATTTTTCTACGTGGAGACTATTGATTTAACCGACATTCTATACAAGTTTCCCAACGCTTTGAAAGTGCAAATCTAACCGAATCGCGAGAAATATTTTGGCCGTGTATGCATCAACTCGGTCAGGCCTATTAGTCTCACAACACCCATAAGTTTTTGAAAGTTTTTGAAAAATGACATGTCTGGAATTACATTTTGCATCATTTTGACACTAAAAGTTAAACTTTAAGCAGATGATTTTATTAAATGCCAAAACTAGACAATAGATTTAAATATTTTTTTTAAATTTCTCAGAGGCTTTGGGGGGGTCTATCCCCTCATCCTCCCCCCATAGTTACGCCACTGATCCCAGGACATAGACTGCACCCTATGGATTAAGCTTAGTTCCACATGAACGAATAACAGCATAGGATTATTTTTTCTTCGTATTACAAAACCACACTTCTGCGTACCGGTGCGAACTAATCATCCCCGTAAGAAAGCTACAGCGAGATATCCTCCTGATCTAATTCTGACCTCTTTGGAATTCCTAAAGCCCGCACCATTAATGTTACCCCATGTTTCCTCAAATTAACCTATGTACTTCTTATTTTGGAATTCCCTACCACTAAACATCAAATCCTCACCATCCTTTCAATCCGTTAAAGAAAGATTATACTGTTATTTGAAAACCTGTATTTAAGTATATTTACCATTTTTCTTGCTACCACTAAATATAAAATTATTATCATCCTTAAAATCCTTTGAAGAAAGATTATAATGTTATTTTAAGACCCACAATTTACAATTTTTCTTGCTTGACGTTTTCAAAACATTCGACAGGTTGTACCTGTATTCTTACAAGTGGTTGGTACCATTTATTTGACTCTAAAATTTATATTTGTATTATATTTATTTTTATGTGTATTAGAATTTTTGGTACTACTGATACTAATAATTTTGTCTTGCTGTTGTCAAAACATTTTATTCTTTTGAGTAGTCGTCATGAATTTTTTAAATATAAAAGTATTGTTTTTGTATCACTGATATTGAATACTTTGTTAAATGATATTGTTTCTGAGCAGCTTAAGATTTGCATTTTATTTTCTTTGCTCTTACGTACAGTGGTGTCATGATGTTAGAAAGGGCCGGAACGCCGTTACGGCACTGGTTAACAAAAGACAATAGTCAAATAACCTTTTTATCAATTTTTTCACCTAAAACTTTCTTATATATACATTCTTAACGAAAACAAAAATTTTGCAGTAAAATTTAAATAATAACCTGTAACAAAAACACACATGGTAATATTCCACTTCTAAAAATGTTAAGAAAAATGCATTCCGCCACGGCTAATTTAGCCATGATGCCAATAAAATTCATCAACGCATTTTTCGCACGTAAACGAGAATGCTATACAACTGCACAATCCGAGAGTTCAGGTTTCCTTGCAGACAAATGCATCTTTGCGAGACGTTGGGTAACCGTCGATTCCGTGATTCGCATCAAAATCCGAAGTCTTCCGTCGTTGCTCGCCCTATGCAAGTCTTTGGCGCGGTTCCCTCCACTCTCCGTATCTCGATGCAACCGCGAAAGAAAGACGTGCGTCGGGCGCATCATTAATCACGCTATCGAGGGAGCACCTTTCACTTCCTACTCGGCCGAGAAATGTTGAATTACTTCCCCAAATCAGCGTTATGCAACTCCCTCAGACTGACAAAACGGTGGTGTCGTACGTTCCGTGACCATTGCGGTCACGGAACACCGTCATTGTTGCAGTTAACGGCTGACTGCATCTCGTATTCGTAGGATCGGGTATCCCTCGCACGGGGCTAATAAACCTCCCAGAGGTGGTTCATTTGCACCGTCATCTTGAATGTTCTACCTGAGAGGTCAAATTGACGATACCTACATTACATCCAGGGCCGGAACTTGGGGTCTTGTCAGGGGGACAAAGACCGGCTTGACGAACACCAAATCATCACAATCGCTTCAATCCTTTGAAGTAAAAGGTGCTATTATTTGAAGTTTGTCAAAAATTAGTCTTTTTTGATACTTTAAAAATATTCCACTGGTTGTTCCTGTATTCTTATGAGTGATCATTACAATTTCTTCAAAGCTCAAAACATTTAGTTTTTGTATTATTAATATTGAGTATTTTGTTGTGTTTTTCTCAAAATATTTTATTTCCCAATCCACTGACCCTCCTCCCTCCATCTCCTCCACCACCAAAATATAATATATTCGTAAGCAATTTTTTGAGATGGGGTTGTTAAAATTACACACGTAGGCTTCCTATTAAGAATTTTTATTGGTACTCTCTTTTAATAATTTGTAAATCAATAATTGATGTTAAATAATTTAATTAAAGATATAAAAAATTTTTAAATAAACTTTTCAAATTTTGCCAACCCCTGAAATATACCACTCAGGGCACGTGCCCACTCTAACCCCGCCCTGGATACGGCTGAATACATTCCAACTAAAGCCCTAGATTTAGAGTAGTTCAGATGTGCGTTCAATCTTATTCAAACGTAAATATTACAGTAAAATTCAACTAAGTTCATCAATAAGATGATTATTGATCAATGGTGAGAAACAATTCATCAGATGTTAAATATGGAGCATGTTTCTCTATGGAAGCGAGGCTTGGATGTTGACTGCAGCTTCCTCTTTCATTAACATTTAAAATTCATTGCAAACCAAGAATTACTGTGTCCTTGGTAACACTTTCAGTTAAGTTCTTTACTCATTCGGTTAGAAATTGTTTTTTTTTTCTTCAAAGAGAAATTTTCTAACTAGTTTTCTTTTGTCATTATAAACGCTCCATATATTAGAAGCTGAAGCAGGCTAAAATACTGTAATGCTCAGAAGAAAATGCACGAAAGAAGTTCACAAGTTTCATTTCCGATTTATTCTTTATACCATAGCTGACAGTCTAGTAAGTTTATGAAAAGGAACAGATTCACAAAATTCTGTTGTGATTCCATTAAACTTTTTAAAATTAGGAATGGAATAGTTACTCGATCATGATTCAAAGAAGACGTTGCGCAATTCATTCCCAGTCCAAACGCTATGCCCTTTGGGAAAATGTGCATCGATACCACACTTTTATGACTTCAATAGAGCTACAGGGTAATGATTTTCTGTTTTTAATGAAAGGTTTTAGCCATGATTTGTAAGTATTAGGGAAAGGTAGATCGTAAAAGAGGTAAATGCATTAGGAAATGAACTTTTCTCTCAGCTCTCATTTTATATCTCCGTAGTAAAATATGCTATTTTAATGAAGTTGAATGGATCAATCCGGAAATGTTTTCAGTTGAGACAAAAGAATTTTGAATTGAAAATTTTTCCGCAGACTAGCCTTCAAACGATCTATTTCATGACCGCATTTCCTAGGACGACTATCCCATGAATCTCGAAAATACCCTCTTTCAATTTCCGCACGAATGAGATTTTCTTTCAACTTTGAAAAGGCATCACAGCACGTGAGAGCTCAAAAGATAGGTATTTTCATTTTTGAACCGAAAGGCTGATCAAAAGTAACCATTCAGAAAAATCCGGAAACAAGAAAACGGTCAGATGAGTACGGAATATTTCCGTCACTATCTATTTAGAGGCACATATTTCTCCGAAGCGAGGTGCATTCCTTTGTCTCAAATCAGGGAATGCACAATAAGACCGTTGTAATACCTTGTCATAAAGCCTTTCTATCCCACTACTTCTAGAGAAAGGAAAGAAGTTTGGATGTAGGAAACAGTTACGTCTCAAATTGTGGACTTCGAGAGCAGCGAAATAAAAAACTTACGAGTTTAAAGTAATTGTCCTCCATACAGAATTGATGATTAAGAAGAATTTTTCATCTCTATCGGATGTCTTATTGCAATTATTAGAATGCAAACAAAAAAAATCGATTACTTGTCATACCAAAGGTAAAGAGGGTAATTATAAGTCATGGAATGATGCAATCTAATTAAAACCGTTGTGGCAATGCCACTGAATTTAAGTCAGAGGGAAAAAAGGAGTACATTTAAAGATTACAGTGGATTGCAGGACTGAGAAAAATTGTGCGTGGATTCAAACAATCTAAGCATACTAAAGAGATTTTAACGCTGGAGAGTAACTTCACGAGTCCACCACTGATAGCAGAGTTTTAATTTTGGCTTCGCAGCAATGAGGAATCTAAGCTAATATTGAAGCACATGAATTGCACTACCCCTTGTAAATAATAACAAAATATTTTTCTGCCAAAGAAATCGGAAGCATGTACATACGCAGCGCAGAAGATGCTCCTAAGTGTTTGGAAAAAAAACGTATCAATAGGAAGATAAGCGTATAAAAATGAGGAAAAAATAAGAGACCAGAAATAATGAGTGCGCAACAAAGCCGTTTTAAGTGAGAAGAGAAAACAAGAATAAAAAATAATTATGGTGAGGAATACGGAAGAACGTGATTTCCGCGATAGCACTGAAGATACGAAGAAAGCAATAAGTTCAAAAGTTGGTGAATATGTTTTAGCAACCAAGTAATAGATAATAATTAATTACAAGTAAAAGGATCGTAAGAAGTAATTTTTAATGGATATTGATAAGTAAGCACAGGGGCGGATTATTTTCTGGAGGGTGCACAAGGGCCTGATAGGCAAACGGTGTTCTCATATTTGAAATTAAAAACGACATACAACAATTACTGTACGAAATATTCTATTATAACATGAAAGTTATAATTGTGGAATGAAATGATCGAGGCTCCGTAAACCACGAAACACAACGAACGTAATGATAACCGTATTACAAATTTTGTCTTTCTTTTAAGAAAAGCGTCTGGAGGGGAAACAAGTGCCCACTTGCCCCACCATAAATACACCTATGGTTAAGCAACGTGAATCATTATGCATATAAAAAGGAGCGCTACGGAATACTTAATCCAACAGCAAGCTCTTGAAAAATGCATCAGTCGACATAGAAAACTAAATATAGAAACACTTGCTTCCCCATCCAGATGGTAAGTCTGTTTAGTGAAACATATTTTTTGGCTTGAAGTAAATAAAATAGGATTCATTTCAATTAAAAAAACAATCATGCCCCTTCCAATGAAGCGTGTAGATTGTCGCAACAATATCTATGGGAGAGGCAAACTTCTTGTTTGGTAAGTAAAATTTCTGTATTTTGTATCTCTTAGGGGATGAATACTGAGGAAGACTGATGCTTGTTAAAAAATTTCAGGCGATATTTTGAGAACTTTTGAAGGGTAGTATTTACTGTGACTGGGTCAACGCTAAAGATAAGGAAATTGAAAATTCAATGCAATGAAATGATGATCTCCGCGCAAAGGATATTTTCAAATATGATCATACAAAATGGGAAGGACCTAAGTCTATGTATTTCACATTGATAATTGTGGGATATGCAAATATGAGCAAAGTATTCATGTCGAAGAGCTCATCCAGATCATCGTTCCACCAATTCACGCCAAAATCAATTGATTTCAAGAGCAAAGTACATTTTGAAACGCCCGAAATATCGCATGGATCCCAGAGTTTGATCATCCAAATCACAATTCAATCAAAATCGTAAGACACGACCAAAATACATTAAGATTCGTGCATTTTATTTTCGTTCATGTGCAGCCGTTATTTGGAGATCACTTTCCAGTTGGCGATTGTCATTTCATTCTATTGAGTTCAGTAGAATGGAACAAGAATTGACGGATCGGAAAGCCATGGAGCACTCATCTCTTCAACGGCGAGGCACCAAAAATGAGACGTCACCGTGGCAACGAGAGGCTGAGCATGACAGAGGAACTTTATAACGGACGTGGAGAACACGATCCTGGCCCCTGTATCGCTCCCGATGCGCCCCGCGCCATATTCCCGTTTCCTTCCTGACCATTCATCACCGATCCCTCCGCCAGATTGCATGACGGCGCAATAACTCTAGTTTCAACCGCGGGTTTTGACGAGGGATGGGTGGGAAGTGTTCTAGAACCTTGATTCTACAACACTCATTTAACGATGATTCGTCCCAGTCTTGGTTAAGTTAGATCCAAATTTTTGGAATAAAAATTATTGAATTTTTAAAGCCTTCAATTCGATAATCTTTTTAATTCCGATCCGTGTCTTGTAAAATCCCTTGTCTTGTAAGGAGATCAATTACTTTCCCTTCCCCGTGAATATATATTTCTGTTTGGGATACCAGAAAGCTTCAATCGGATTTTGAACTTGGGACCCTTCCGTCAAGAGCCTATTGCTCTAGTTACCTGGGTGGGGACTCCATTAGCCGGTGGGAATCACAATATTTCCTGTGATATAATAAGTATGCTTACAGAATTGTTATAAAGAGGCAATGTTTTAGAAAAACTGATTTCGTTATGTTTTTGAGGAATATATTTATTTTCCAGTTTGGTTGCCAGCATAGGCACGAAAGCTTCTAGATCGCCAACTTGGAAGGCGCCGTTGAAGAAACTATCTGCCCGATTTTTTAATCGTATGGTACACGTCTACATTTCTTTCCCCTAATAACTCCGTAAGAACAGATAGGTATCGCAAGTCTAATTAAGGAAATTGTTAATAGGGGTTAACATTATTTATAAGGGATGATAATTGAAATATGGATTTGTTCGGACGAGAAAAAGGAGATAGAATGAACTGAATTACCGAAAATTATATTTAATTATGTCTTGCCAAGCAGTTTTTGTTGAATGAAAGGTTTGTATAAAATTATATTTTTTTATTTCTGTTTAAAGCATGCCTTCTAGTATTTTATTTTTAAGGAAATATTTCCGCCTACAAACGAATATAAAACTTATCTTCATAAAAATAAATCATCTAAATAATATCTTCATGCAGCATAAACTTCTGAATTTGCTCAAAATCGGGCATTTTACCACTTGAACGTTGGAAAAAAAACCTGATCCTCCCGCGATGGCGCAATTCCACAATCACATTTTTTGTAAGTACACCATATATCTTCGGGAATATTTGGATGTAGATTATGAAATTCCCATTACCCGCGGGTATCGACCGAGGTTCAGGAATCGCAATCACTGGACTGAGAATGACGGATACGGAGTCAGAGCAGCCAGGGAAAACATCGAAGGAAAACAAATGAATCACGCCTCTCTCTCTCTCTCTCTCTCTCTCTCTGAGCGGGAGACTGCGGGTCGGCCAGTCACTTCGATTATCGTGGTGTCACGAAGGTGAAGAGGTTACGTCAGAGCTTACAACGACGACGGCGACCGATCAGTTTTCCAGAGACCAAGTCATTTTTTCCATCAGCAATAATGAACATTTCGGGTCTTTTATTCGTATCGGTAGGAAATATCTCGAAGAACCTTTCTCTTAGCCTTTGCCGGTGCCGACATTCTCTCATATTGCATTAGAATCACGGAAAATATGGGTGCAATAGTGCTTTCCTTGTGGGAATTTAAAAAGTCAGCTGTGGTGGGCCTTCAGGTTGGTGCGGTGGCAGGAATGTTGGCCTCCCATCCAGGGGGCCTGGGTTCAAATCCCGGTGGTGGCAGAGATTTTTAGGAGACTGCCCCAACCCTTCTTGGGTGTCTTGAGGAGGGAACATCAAGTTCAGCACTCCGTCCGTCGGATGGGACGTAAAGCCGTGGTCCCCTTGGGCTTATTCGTTTAGTGATGATTCCCACGCGTCGCTGGGTTTCTCTATTCAGGTGTGGACGAGAGGGTTTTTGAGTGACAGCGGAAAGGAAAGGTTTCTATAAATATTTACGGGTATTTAAGAGTGTATGTACAGCTTTCTAAACAGTAGCGGATACAGAAAAACTCAAAGGGAAGGCGCAAAAGATATCTTGAGCTACCTTTGATTTTATCGTAATAAAATATGATCAAGTCACATGCAATGTTCAAGAAAGTTTCATTTAAACTGATTATACACATATACAAGGCAATGCTGTTAAGATACGATGTTATTATATAAAAAATTTACAATTGTGGTTCTGTAATGCTTGATAATGCGGGCAGACCCGCAAGGGGGGGCGCCCCCCATGTATCTGCCACTGTTTCTAAGGTAAGTCACAGAGGAAACACGATGAGCGTAGTTTATAGAACACTCGAACAGAGATATTAAGTTTTTCCGAGACGAATTGTTTGTTATAATTCACGCCATCATCTTTTAAGTTTCAGGGTGTATAGAGGAGACAATTGCCTACATCCCTTATCCCAAAGATGAAAATTTTGCGGATATTATGTGAGCGAAGAAAATGGGACAAAACATTAAATAGAGGAAATACAAAACGGTGGAATAAAAAAAACGCAGATTTTAGGCGTTCAAAATGTGACTTTGGTGAATGACAAAGGTGCAATGAATGGGTAGGAAAGCGTGCGACGTGATTGGCGAGGAAACTGCGTATTCGCGGAGATAAGCTGGAGAGAGTAGTTCGCTGGCGGAGATATTGAGGGATTTCTGGAATGCTTATTCATTAGATGGGTGTATTTTAAGCAGATAAGCGGACGTCAGTGAATAGATGACATTGTATTGATAATATAAATAAATTAGACATAGGGTGAACTCCGAAATAAGAAATGAAATCAAATGATCGGGCCAAACTCGCATGTCTCGCTACGGTAAGACTTTCTGATTAATTAATAGCTACCATTATGGGCAGAACGCGCTTAACTAGTTCCAGCAGGGACAACAAGCCATTGTTATAAGGAACTGTCAAATTTCCTCCATGTCATTTAAAAAAAATCTTTTGTAAGATCTCAAGGATATCAGTCTTAGTTATATTGAAGTATTTGGAGGAAACTCAAGACATTTTCGCGATAGAGAAGGGTATACAACGAAGGATGGAGAGAAACCTGGCGTCGGCATTAGCTTACTCTAAATGAAAGGCGCTAAGGGGCCACGGGTTAACGTCCCATCCGACGGACGGAGTGCTGCACTTGAGGTGCCAAACGTTCTAGGAGAAATCGGACCGTGTCTGAAAAATGCAGTGCCGGTATTTGAACTCAGTCCCATAGGATGGGAAGCCAACGTAGATTCTAGAGTACGATTCTTCATGCAAAGTGGTTCGCAACACCTCGAACACCATGAAACCGTGAATCTAGAGGAAAAAACGTTGCGGACACGATAGTTAATCCTACTTGCAGCAATAATATTTAGGTATCAGTTCACGTATAGCAAATAATATGGCCAATTCTCATGGTACCTATAGTTTTTATGCCGATTGAAGGGACTATTGCTATCACCATTAGTGGGTGCTACTTGAATTATGTGATGATCTCTTTTTTTTCTTCAGTCATTTATTATCCATCATATTGCTATCGAATCTCTAGCGGAATATGCGGTAAAATACACAATTGCAACACAAGTTCTCCAAATCTCCGTATCTTTTATCTCCAACGTGCCTTATGATCTTTTATTCGTTTTGGTCTTCCTTCTTGTACTCCTAAATTTACTATGCTCATCGTACGAAAGTGAGTTCAGTGTACCGCAAACTGCGGTTACACTTAATTATGGAAGTTGTAATTATCGCCTACTGCGGCTTGAAATTTAACCACCGTAATTAAATCGTTCGCACTTTTACTATAATTGAAAACACTAGTTGCATGACTGTGGTAACTTAAACAGCTCCTAACTCGGTAAACTCTAACTTTAATAATGATATACCATTTTTTATGCAGGTCAAATGTTTACCAATTGGATTTCCCCTCTAGAACGAAAAAGGAGTGGATTCGGGTTTCTGCATCTACATAATACCCTATTAGTCACCCCAATGGCAATTTGAATGGGTTGACTAGTTACTAGCAACATGCAATAGGTACTACACTTGCGCACCGCATAGTTTACAAATATATTTATATAATAATAAAAATAAGATGTAATCATTCGCGTAGATTGAGTGACTGTTCGTGAAGCAATAAACTATCATGGGTAAGTGTATCATGAAACTAACCTGCTGCATAATAATTTACTCATTTATTCATTTACTAAGTATGTACATACAAGAAATAATGTTTATACAATAGTTTAAATTTTCAATTTAAAACAAACATTCTGGTCCCGCTAAGCCGAAATTGGCTTGTCAGCAGGTGCCAAATTAAGCAATACAATTTGTGTCTTATTAAATTACTAATTTAACAATTTCATTAACAAACAAATTAAACATTAAAAAAACATTCTTAATAGCAAATAAGCATATCATTATATAAAATACTTTTACATTTCATTATAAACAGCCAGTCAATAACCATGTCTTAATTTTTCTTTTTACTTCACTCAACGTATGTAACTCTCTAAATTCACTCTTCAGATTATTAAACTGTTTAGGTACAACAACTTTTAATTGCCTGCAACCCTTATGCGTATAACAACGCGGAATCTCATACTTTCCTAAAGCCCTCAAATCGATATTACTATTATTATTTCTTTTCCTTTTGTATCTATTATTAAAATAATTATCAATTATTAATATGTACTGATACAATTTATCAAGTGGTAATGTACCAATGTCTTTAAAATACGAGTCACCTGAATATCCACCATCTTCCTCAAAGTTTGTTTGATGAATCTTTTTTTTTAAATCCTTTTTTGGTTGGACTTCAATCTTTTCATAATGATTTTCATTTCACATGATGATAATAATAATAATTAAAATTTCGTCTTTATTTTTCAAGCGAATTTAGGACAACTTTGTCCTCTCTAATTAGCTTGATTGACAATCACAAATATCCATGCCCTGGATGTTGATCAATCCACCCAGGCGGGATTCGAACCCGCGACCTCTAGGTTAGCAGTCGGGGACTTTATACCCCGGCGCCACCGAGGCCGGCAAACTTACATACTCTTACATAGAATGCTAAAATCACCAAACGTTTAGTAGTAAAAATAAGTTTATCCATACAAGTTTAGAATCAAACATAGGGTTTAACAGAGAGAAATAAACGTATCGCAATAATCAAAAATTATGAGATGAAAAAATGTGTGCAAATCCAAAACGAGCAAAAAATGTAATGGAAAAAGAATAACATGCATTCGGTCGTTCAGGCGAGTGCCGCGATAAATTTCATTGAGTACGAAACCATTGCTATTCCTGATAATGCGAGGGAAGAAGGGCACGTTTAACAGTAGTGAAACACCGCTGTCAAATTTTGACCCTGATTTTCTTTATAAATCATCTAACTCAGGTGTAATGATAGGTTTCCAACGCGAACTATTTATACGGTCGAATATAGAATATGACTTTTTTGCACAGCTTAAAAAGAGAGAGGAGGAATATGACTCAGCATATCACCGTCGCTATGAGTTTATGACCCGAGTATTTGAATTGAAGCTCTCCGTTGTTGATGATTAACGACTGATACTGACAGAGGGCGTGAACTGCGCTGAAAAGAAGAGGTATACAAAATTAACGCAAATTCTACCTTAGCTGAGTTAAACTTAGGGTTTTATCTTGGCTTCACCTCTGAAATGACAAGGGGGTATCATTTATTGCGCCATTCATGAAAGGTACCGGTTTTCATGACAACTGATGTGGCACAGCATTGCTGCTGAGAATGATCGATTCGAAAGGGTATTGTACGAATAACCTGACAGAACTTAAGCCATAAGCTGACTCAGTGTGGTTTTTCTGAGTAGGTACCCTTTAGTAATCTTTGCGTGCTCTTTTACCCGAATTACCAAATTCATAACAGTCGCGACGACTAGTCGTCGGAAGTCAGAAGAATGCAATACCCTCGAGGAAGCTGAAGCTCCTGGTGATGATGATAAAATTGTTTTTACGTGAATGTCATTTGCTCGTTGTTGTTTCTTATTTGGTTCAATTTTTGGGAACTTTACCAGTGGTGTCATGGTGCCAGAACAAAAGGCACAATAGTCAAAGAACATTTCAATCAATTTCGTTGCCTCCAAATTTCTAATATATACATTCGTAACCAAAGCAAAAAAATTGTTATAAAATGTAAATAATGACTTGTAATAAAAAAGCACTCAGAGTAATCATTCACTTGTAAAACAATTTTTAAGGAAAGTGCGTTTCGGCACTGCTAATTTTGCCATGACACCACTGAATTTTACGTAAACACAGCTATACAAAAATTTGACTGCCTGAAATCTAAGTTTAAATTGAAAGAGTACGAAATATAGCAATAAATTCTCCTTAGCGAAGAGGTTTTCGCTTAAGATTAGAATCCCATTTAATTGCTCAAATCTTAAGCTTGTGATCATTGAGATCTCATCATCAAATCAACTAAGATTTTTAAGGGTGTAGACTTTTTCTAGGAGGGCTGCAATGCACCAATCCTAGGGTTGAAGTGAAAGAACAAATGAGGCTACTTCAACATAACTCTTGCTAAGTTGTAAGATAGAGACAGTCATGGAATTTTCACCGCCAATTTTACGTGTTGCGCGAGATTTCCGATGTGAAATATTACTCGAGAGTGAATCGTTCAACGAGACAGCATATTGCACTCTTTATGACGTAATGTCTAGCGAGTGTTATGGAAACCTGATGAAGACATTGCCTTTTTAAGCCGTTCCCTGAGTTTTAATAATCGAAATCGCTTAACAGCTTTCCAACATTCCTCCATACAGACTCGACAAGTCGTGGGAAAAACTCTCTTAAACGACCTCTCGGGCATGGAATGAGAAACGTAACCTGTCTAATTAAAATTGAGCGGGGTCATTTTCATTAACGTGGGAGCTAGCGATGCAGCGAAAAATAATCGGCCGTTCTACCGACAAATGAATGCGTTTGAACCGCACCGCAGCTCACTAGCAGTATTTTTTTCGATCAGTCTTGAACTTTGTGCTCGTAATAGTAACTGATATAGTTGCTTTAAGATTAGTTAGCCGCTTATGGATGAAGTATGAGGCTACGTAAAGATTAATCTGGGGATACCTAGTTAAAACCCAATTGGTCATTAAGCCATCAGTTCATCCAATGTAAGTACGTGTCTATATTTGCTTTCCATTTTTCTTAGTCTCAATACTCTATACAGTTTGAGATTGGGTATGTGGATGGCATTGACCAAGTGAGGTTCATTTAAGATTACATCCTCTAGATCCGCACCAACTACAACTTTGGTTCTCCCACCCAAATTACCTTGACTATACGTGTTTGGTGTGACACTCCTTGCCTTTGGTTCTCACATCCAAATAATTAATTCTGACGTCGTATCATTCTTGATGGCGCATCCAAACCTCCACGCCCAAAGGGGTTTAGGGTGTATCACCCAAAGCTGTTTTCACAGTGTACAATATCTTAGGAGTTTTTATGGCTAAATTTCACGGACTTGCCAAGCCCCCGAACAAATTACCGATCAGAAATATTCGCTTCCTCGGTTCTTACATGAAAGTATCATCCCAATTTTTGTGATATCGTTTCGTCTTTTTTCGTGATGAATTATTTGATTAAAAATTATGCTTTTATTTCCAAATTTTAAGGGTGTGGAGAATAAATATTTTTAACATTAACCTGAGTCTTAAATACAAAAATTTTACCCTTTCAAAAATATTCTGATGATTTTTAAAAATATTTTAGAAACGGTCAATCAATGATAAGGGGTCAATTCTCTCTACCCAGAATTTTTCAAGGTGACATAGTACGCTGTGAACATACATTACGCGACTAAAAACATGGATCGAATGAGACTGATGCATCCTCTTAAGAAAGAGTCAAACGAATAAAATTTTTAAAACTCGATTTCCCAAAAACATTATTGTTACGGAATTGATTTGTGTTTCAGGTACGTCATAGGAGGCAGTTTGCTCTGTTGCTACTATACTTAAATAGTTCCCCTACTAAGTGCTTATTGTGACAATCTTTTCTTAAATTTAAGATACCATATGTCACCCTTTTTTCCTCTCACGAAAACACTTAACAAAATTATTTTTCCTTCCTGGTTTTTTAAAAGCGTTCTATGAGACTTTTCGGGGAAAAGCTTAATTGTTGGGGTTTATTGAGGTCCAGTATGACCGTATGCATCCTCCAGTAAAAAAGTGTGAAAATGAGGGTACCGCATCGCCCATATCATCATATATTCTCTCTCATATCACCATATGTCTCTTGTTGAATGTAGTAGCCTGCTGACATTTGCTGATTCAAAATTAAGACTTTTCTAGGCCACTTTTGGAAGTCCAATGCACAATTAATATTGATGGAAAAATAGTTATTGATATCGATTATGGATATTTTATATTTAGCTGCCTATTTTCAAAAAACTTCAGCCCACAGCGGAACTCATTTCATCCTGATGTTTTAAAAATTTTACTGGCATATTAAAATCGTTTCAATAAAATCATATAGTGCGGTGACATACCTCCTTTTATATCCCTTGACCGATCAAAAGACACGGATGAAATGTCTTGTAAAATATTTACTTCGATCTCAAGAAGGTTCAATTGCTTTTCCAGCATTATAAATGCATCTATGAAATTTCAACTCAATTTTTTTGGAATAGAGCTCATTCGATTAAGTAATATTTCAAATGTAATGTGTGTGCAACATTAAAGATGAGAGTAATGTGAGGCTGTAGCTAGGGAATGGGATGTGTAGGGGTGCAAACCCTCCCCGAAATTTGCAGGGGATACAGTCTCATGTGTTTCCTCTCCAAATGTAGCACTCCACCTCCCCCAACCAGCAACTCTGGAGTAATTGCGTGTTGCAGATTCATTTTCCGGAGGAGCTTTCGCCGCTTGAATTATATAGCCTTTTCTTTCCTAGTTGTAAGATTAAATGACATTTTTGTTTCGTCGCAGCTGCATACCGAATAAGCTTGCATGGTATAGTATTTGGAGGAGGCGAAAAACAAAGGCGCCTAAGGGGACTACACCTTAACGTCCCATCCGACGGACGGAGTATTACACTTGAAATGTCCCCCACTCAACATTCAAGCAGGAATCGGGTATTCTCTAAAAATTCTCTGCCACCGTTTGGATTCGCACCCGAGCTGGGTAGCCAACAATCTGGCCACCACACCAAGCTCGTGTGAATCTAAGACATCGGTGTCTAAGACATTGAGATGGAAAAATGTCGGTCATTATTCCTTGAACGCCTCCCTTGCTCCCGTGTTGACAAATAGATCTGTGGAATCATCCGCGCGAAGAAAGGAATTAATTAATTGCCCGACAAAAAATTTCTCGACCTCATGCGGGAGTCAGTCATGGGAATCCGGCTCAAGGAAAAGATTAATGGCGCAGCCCAAGTGAAAAAATGCTTGTGAAAGGAAATTAATTGCCTTGTTCCATGCAATTAGCTATCCTTACGTTAATGCCATTATTCTAACTTCAAATAATTCACATTCATGCATGAACGTCAAGGAAGGTTTGTTTTGTTGATTACCCGATTTAATCTACTCTCGCATGTCAGCATTTAAAACAAATCGTAGGATTGTGTTCTATCGTGATTTATCTGATAATATTAACTCTTATTATATCATTTTTTAAATCCTTTTTATAAAAATGGAAACATTTGGACAGACTTTGGTCGGAACATCCTTCGATATTTTTTTTGCGTAAACTTGGTCGTGTTAAAAAAATCAATAAAGGCCTGATTACGCGATACATTAACACGTACGAGTTAATGTGTGAATGCATGAATGATTTTGGTGAACCGGAACGGAACGAATTCGAATGCATGAACCAAATTAGAACAGGTTTTATTTTCCGTTCATAGGTTCGCACAAGTTGGGTGGTTACATGGGGAATTTTCGTGTTCATTCACGCATTCATACATTAAGACATTAACTTGTACGTGTTAATATATCGTGTGACCTTAGGCCTTAAGAGGTGTTTTGAAAATTGTTGATTCTCTTTGATTGATTCCCTTGCGTAGTAGAGTTAACTTTAAATGGCTGAATGGAGTCATGTCCGTGTATTTTACATAAAATTTAGCTCCTAATTTCCGGAAAGTTATTTACATGAAATTAATTCAATATTCAAGCGGGAATCGAGCAGTCTCTAAAAATTCTCTCTCACCGTCTGGATTTGAACCCGAGCCCACGGGGTGGGTGGCCACCACACCAAGCTCGTTTGGATCTAAGACATTGAGATGGAAAAATGAATGAGTCATTTAACGCAATGGTTAAATGACTCATAACAAGCATTCAGAATGTGAACGCGTCAAGCCAGAATTAACTTATACTATTACCTTCTTCATTCCTCCTCTTAACGGAATGCTTTATTACTTTCCATGTCCACTCTATTCTCTCCATTCCTTACTCCCCCCACTCATTTTACCTCCCCTAATCTCCGTATTTAGAAGACATAAGCTTTTGCAAGGACTCCATAGGTCTTCTTAAGAGTCGTACTCTACTATACTTTAGAGAGATACCTAGTCTAACATTCTGGCATAGAATTTTGAGTTATTGAGATTTTTGAGTAATTCTTCAATTCAATATTCTTCAATCTCTTTTGCATAAATTTGGTCTAGATAAAAAATCAATGAGAGTGTTTTTTTTTAAATGCTCAGTTTCTTTGATTGGTTTCCTATTGGTGTGCAGTTTTGTTGGTTGCAGTATTGATTTAAAATAACTGAAAGGAGGCATTTTACAGCAAATTTATCATCTAATTTAGGGAAAGATATTTACATTATTAAGATAAATGGCTCATAACAAGCATTCCAAATGTGAATGCGTCAAGCCAATCTTAGCTTATTATCTTCTTCATCCTTCCTCTTAAGGCCTGGTTACACGGTAAATTAACAGTTAATGTCTAAATGTCTGAACGCGAGAATGAATGCCAAAATGCACCGTGTAACTACTCAACTTGTACGAACGCGTGAACAGAAAGTAGAACCTATTCTAATTTGTTCATGCATTCGTACAGGTTCCGTTCCACCAAAATAGTTCATGAATTCGCACATAAGCTCGTACGTTTTAATGTGCCGTGTAATAGGTTAGGAAAAAATTAGGTATAAAAAAACTAAAGTTGTATATTCAAAAACTTTTGAAAATCTTTCTTGTATGTGGTTTCACCTTTTTAATGTATGATTTGACGAATTTTTTGTAATATGAGTAATTTTTATAATTTAAATAAAATAGTTAATGTTAAATAAAATGAATATTTTAACATGTATTAAACGAGGTCAAGATAAGAAAAAAAAATTATAAAATGTATATTGATTGTTGAATTATCAGTGAATTATCAGCATGTAAGAGTCACATTGCAGGAGGAGCGCTATTGCGTTTATGGCACACTTCGCGAGAGATAGGAGCGCGATAGCGCTCCCCGACACTGGAAGGGTTAAGGAAGTGCTGCACCTACGCTACGTCTTTATGTTATTACTCAGAGGTTCAGTGTGTAGATAGGATTCTCACATATTCCGTCTCTTTTATTTTGAAGGCACCACTTACTTGGCTGCGGCAGGAGCGGTCAAGAGGAGCGCTCGCATCCTCTTCCCGGACGCCCATCGAGGATTCGGTATTTATTCCATCGCCTAATTTACATGTATTAATAATAATTCATTTATTGTCTACGTCGAAGTTTTCACCCTATTTTCTATATTAATTTTGAAGACGAGTTATTTACTATTAAGTGTAATTAGATTAGTTATTATTGCTTGGGATTAGTCATTACATGTTGCTTATTTTTCAAAGCACTCATTCACACAACGGCATCGATAATATTATAAGTAGTTTTATCTGTCTTAATCCAAAATTGATCATGCTATCAAGTTGCTTTAAAGTCTTGAGTAGCATTTTACAAAGGCATATTCCCATTTTTCTTGCACTATTTAGTGTAATCCATTACTAATAAACGGCATTACTTGTGACTATCAGAAACGAAATTGTTTACTCATGAAACTTTAATTTTGCTTACTTAGAGATAACGCTCTTTGCTATTGAAATATGGATGTGCACTGTAATCATGGATGGCATTTAGAAGCATTGTGTCCCCTTCGGAAGATAATGGATCACCAGGCCGTTATAATTGGTAGAAATATGGAATGGTGGAAGAACCTTATTGCCTTCATCAAGAATTGATGTCTCTTATTATTAGTGTTTTAAAGAGTTGAATTATATTTAACAGTTACTCTAATGCTCGGTGATAACCAAGATCATCTCTAACGGTAACAGCCGAAAAAAGGTTCAGTTGTGGCGATTTTTAGTAAAATAATCATTTTAAAAAGTCAGTTTTTTTCCCTAATCTTATTGCTATCAAGGTTTGACACCACAATCAAATCGTAATCACCAAAACAACTTTCAGATAAACGTTTTTGATTTTCAAAAGTAAAAGGATCTTGGAGTGAACCACGAGGTCTCTCCCCACGACTCTTCCATGCTTGAAACCATGGAAGAATTGTGGGTTAGATGTTATTGTTACGGAGAAAAAATAATAATCTAATAAATCACTGTTGGACCTATAAATGCTTCTTGGCAGTTTTCGTGAATCCACTGAGGGCCGATATGTCTGGCAGTAGAAGGATTAAGTGACGCATAGGTATATTCAAAAGGAAAGCCAGAGTAATGGAGATGATGAACGTACTGCGATGGGAATCTTTTGAATTAAGGAGAAACAATTGCAGTTGAAGGGTATTTTTAAATCCTACGTTGGTGATCCTGCGTGGATAGACATCACAAATAGATTTAAAAAGCCACATTATCTGTCAAGAAAAGATTACTAGCACAAAATCGACCCTCCGGAACTGCTTTCACATTCTGTAAAATATTCTTTCCGAATAAGGGGATAGGGGATTAGAACGGTCTACCAAAGGTAGTTTTTGACCCTTCCTGTGAAACCTAATGACCTTCATGCAGTGGCGGATCTATGGGTGGGGCTAAAGGGTCTATAGCCCCATGGATATCCATTTAAACTAGATGGAATGGTAATTTTTTCCGACCCCCACTACTGCTGGGAGGTTACACCCTACTCAGCCTCTCCTCTCGTCCTTATCCTGGAACCGCCACTGCCTTCATGAGAAGGTTAAATGATATTGAATTTTAAGGGTCTTTTCATTTTGTACATTTGGGATAAAGTATTGTATTACTTGCTCATGAGTTTCTCTATGAGTCTTTTTCCTCATTTCATGGTCATGTATTGACTTGGGTAAACTATAACCAATACCTTTGAATATTTAATAATTTGGGTAAACTAGTAACCAGTTGCGGTTACAGAAAAACTCGAGGGGGGGGGGGGCAAAAGATTTCTTGAGTTACCTTATCTTTTATCATAATAAAAAATAATCAAGTCACATGCAGAGTTTAAGAAAATTTTAATTAAATTTATTACACACCTATACAAGACAATGCTATCTTATGATATAAAAAAGTTATAATTGCGGTTCTGCAATGTTTGGCAGTACGGGCGGGTCCGCAAGGGGAGGGGCGCCCCCAGCTGTATCCGCCACTGCTAGTAACCAATCCACAGTCCAGCCGGCGAGAGTTGTCCGATGACAGTTCAATAGGAGGGGCGGAGAACCCTGCGCCAGCACGTTTTTCAGCCAATCGCTGACCCCCAAACGCACCACACACCCTCGCCCAGTCATACAACGTTGTCATGTGCATATGAAGCACCGAAAAAAGCCTGAACCACCAAAATAAGCCCTTTCTTCGAATCGCCAAAACAAAGGATTCTTCCTTTGGGTCCTTCAAGCTCGTCGTCCTATCTTGCTCCTTTCTTAAGGGAAGCCTTTTGTTTACATGTGACGTGGGCGTCTCCCTTTCTTACCTGGCAACCTTGCCTACCTTGCCCCCCTACCCCTTTTGCCTGTCATCGGACAACTCTCGGCTGCCGGACTATATGTTACCACCCGACCGAATGGTCAACTTGTAACTTTATTTTAATAATAAAAATAATAAGAAAGTTTACAACGAGGATTTTCTCCGCAATTGCAGCTCCACGGTCGGACATACTTCAGGCCCTCGACGAGCACGTGTTCCCGTGGACTGTCCAGGGCACGAGCCAGGGGCTGCTGTCCATGCAAGCTGCAGCCGAGGCCGCCCTGTCCCGCACGCTGTTTTTTGCCGATTACCCCCACGATAGGGTCCTGGAGTCGTACATAGCATACCGAAGGGAAACGGGAGCGCCTGATATTCGTCTTGGAAGCATCAGGTTTTCTTCTCCCTTCCTCATATCCTTGTGAGCATTGGATGAACGCACTGATGCCATTAAAACAATATCTCCTGTCCCATAATCTGTTCCAAATATCCTTCTCCTCTTCTGACACTCGTCGGCAGTTACATAGTTTCCGTCGCAAAACTGGTTATAACTAATCCACAGTCTATCCACCCTTCGTAGCTGAGGATTGATCATTTTAAAAATATCTTAATGCTCATGAAGTGGAAATCTGAGGTTAAAAAGTAGCTATTCTGGCCGATGGTTGAAGTTAAAGATATTTTTTTAACCCGAATAAAGTGGTATAAATCTGAAGTTTCCATGATTTCAGTAATTGCCATAAAATACCACCGGGACATCAGATCATTTGATAGTGGATAATGTTTTGAGTTACAAGAATATTTAGATTATAAATTACCGATCAGTTAAGTTTACCAGCACTATTCTTCTCCTACAACTTCAATATTTATTTGACGGCAATTTTGCTTTGCCAGAAGTCCTTATTCATTGTTTGTCATTGCATCGAGAAATGACCTATATTTGCTTTCATATTAGTAAACTTTTTCCTTCATCATACTTATTAAACCTATTTATAAAACCAATGAACTAGTGAATTAGTTTTGAAGTCGTATAAATCTTAATATATTTATATACATAGGTACGATGTGCACTTGTGTTCACAGTATACATAATTGCGGCAAATAATTAAGTTCCCATCCATTAGGTGTTTTCCCAAACTAATGTCCAAATGATTGCGTTAAAAAAATTGAATTTTCTGCTACAGAAATAGCTTTCATTAATGATAAAATACCATATAATTGGCTGATGGCTGCATTTTACCAATCGGTAATTGGTAGATCTATTTCCACGTTTTTACCTAAATGTTGTGTGCATCATACATAAAATATTATTATTCCGTCGTCCGAATTGAATTCTTAAAATTAAACTACGGCATTAATGGCTCGAAATTTGTTACAACTTTAACAAGGACCATATTTCTCACAATTAAAAGTTAATATCATTATTTTCAGTCATAAAAGCCGTGAAAATTTTCTAGTAACGCCGAAAATACAATGACAAAAGTATAGTATTACAATGCTAATATTGGTATGTTGCACCATGCCATCTCCTCGACACCTGAAAGATGGCTGCTTACATGTTCTTTCTGATACATTTCAATATTTATCTATACCTTAAGTAAAAAATGTGCATGTATGTACGATTGGAGTGCATGTATGTACGATTGGAGTGTTCACGAAGAAGCTGTAGCTACGGCAGAATTTAGTCTATCACAATCCGCGGCTAATTATGGGCATTCAAAGTGTTAACGATGCACAATTCATGTTTGGACATTCCTTTAATTTTTAATTGAATGATGATCTATTAATATTTCTGTGCAATGCCAAAACATATTGGCATTTCATTGACCCTTCATTAGGAGCTATGAATGGGTATCGATAAGGTACCATCCTTTCGAAATCTCTCATTACTTTCCCTGGAGAGGTATGAATTGCATGTATGGATGTTTTATCTATTTAAAATGTTTTAAAAATAAAATTTTCATGTATTTCAATCAAAAAGTGAAATTTGTCATGGTAATTGTTTACCACCAAAACACAGAAAATGTAAAATAAATGTCAAATAAAATATAATTCTATTTTAATCCTTGAGGCCAAACGTAAGACATTTCACGTGTAGATAAGTATTTTACATAAACAGATGTCTTTCGAATGGGTGCGCTCCGCTGAATGTGGTTTTCGCCATCTTAGCGATTTATGTGAAGTTGTGGGGGTGATATTTTTAACATATTCTCTCAAGACCCTGGCTAGGTATTTAGAAAAACGACTAACATAAGAGGTGCCCATTCTCGCCAAGAGCTTAGCCCAGACTGCAAAGGCCGTTTTACACGGTACACGGAATTGCGCAGTCTGACGTACGTGTAAAGGCGCAATCAAAATTGCGTCGTGTAAAGCGGTGAATTGCTAGAACACATGCGAGAATGCGTGGATGCGAGACGGCAAAATAGCCCCCGTTCTCATTTCGTTCATGCGTTCGCGCAATTCCACGCCATTTTAGAAATTAATGCAGCTCTAACCTGCGCAATTCCGTGCCCCGTGTAAAACGGTCTTAAGACTTTCTTTTTCAGAGTTCTCATTCCACAGTGAAATGCCTTATGTGCGGCCAGTGTACTTTTCTTTCTTTGAACATTTCTATTATACCACTTCAAATCCAAATGCGTTCTATATGTATAGCTAATCTTCCTGAACTATCATAATCGGTTATGTATATAGTAGGTTTTTGATATATCTACTTACAGTAGCGGATACAGAAAAAACTCAAGAGGGGAGACAAAAGATATCTTGAGCCCCCGTTATTTTATCCTAATTAACGAATAATCAAGTCACATGCAAAAGTTAAGAAAGTTTTATATAGACTGCTTATACACATATGCAAGACTATGCCATCTTAGGAAATAAAAAAGTTAAAATTGTGGTCTGCAATGTTCGACAAAGCGGGCGTACCCGCAGAGGGGGGGCACGCGCCCCCTCCAAATATCAAACCAATGAAACTAACGTATTAGGGGTTAGGCGGAAGAGGTGACTTTTTAGTCCCGAATAGGGGCATCTATTAATCTTTAGAATCAGTTATTTGGCGCGTAGGAGTTCCCAAAAAGAAGATGAGGTAGGTAGATTTACATCGACACAATATACTCAATAACAATATACTTAATTTTGAAATGAGAAGATCAAAGGCTGCCGTAATAAATCCGTGAAGAAGTGGCAATATTAAGATTTACGAGAATAACTCCTAATTTATATTATGCGACTTTCAAGGCCTGGTTAAACGATACATTACAGTACAGGTTCATGTCTAAATGCATGAACGCGAGAATGAACGCCAAAATGCACCGTGGAACAACCCAACTTGTGCGAATGCATGCACAGAAAATAGAACCTGTTCCTATTAGGTCCATGCATTCGTACATGTTCCGTTCCGGTCCACCAAAATCATTAGCTCAAACGTACATTAACTTGTAAGTGTTAATGTACCATGTAATTAGGCCTTCGTAGCCGGCTTCGAAGATGCCGTCTCTAGAGCGTATTCGGGGCCCTTGGGAAAAAACGGTGAGATTTGAGGGGAGAAAAACGAGTAAGGAAATATCCCTGTATGTTGCCCCGCTTAACTTCAGGTGTTATTGGCGGGCGACTTCTCAGCCTACTCCATTATGCTGTGTTCACCATTGTTGGCAGGCAAGGTATCCAGGAGAGCAGGGCAAAGCTTGAAGGATGCATTACGAGAAGCTAGCCATTACGACAGTCAACAAGCCCGAAAGCAGAGGAACTGCGGCGAGCCAAAAATGTAAACAAATTCTAATGATACCATTTACGAGTGTACCTCCTCACATAACATACGACACTAATAGCCCGGCTTCCAAAATGCCTTTTTAGAGCAAAACTGACGTCCCAGAGGCAAAAATCTGCCATATTTGAGGCTTGTATCTCCACGGCGAGAATGACATATAAGAAGGTATCCTAGTAAGTTGCCCAACTTGACTTGAGTAGTTTCTGTTGTTTCACGACACTCATCCCCCTTCCCAATTCTCTGTTTACCATTGGCTGGCGTGATATTCAGCGAGAAGAGGACAAGCGGAGGGGGCGCATCACAACTAGCCAGCCGTTCGGGGGAGGGACAAGTCAGACTTTCAATGGGCAGTCAACAACCACGAAAGCTGGAGTTGGCGAGGAAAAGCGTAAACAAAGTCTAATGATACCATTTACAAGTATACCTCCTGACATAACATACGACACTAATAGCCCGGCTTCCAAAATGCCCTTTTTAGAGCAAAACTGACGTCCCAGAGGCAAAAATCTGCGATATTTGAGGCTTGTATCTCCACGGCGAGAATAACATATAAGGAGGTATCCCTTTAAGTTGCCCAACTTGACTTGAGCAGTTTCTGTTGTTTCATGACACCCATCCCCCTTCCCAATTCTCTGTTTACCATTGGCTGGCGTGATGTTCAGCGAGAAGAGGATCAAGCGGAGGGGGCGCATCACAACTAGCCAGCCGTTCGGGGGAGGGACAAGTCAGACTTTCAATGGGCAGTCAACAACCACGAAAGCTGCAGTTGGCGAGGAAAAGCGTCAACAAATTCTAATGATACCATTTACGAGTATACCTCCTGACATAACATACGACACTAATAGCCCGGCTTCCAAAATGCCCTTTTTAGAGCAAAACTGACGTCCCAGAGGAAAAAATCTGCTATATTTGAGGCTTGTATCTCCACGGCGAGAATAACATACTCGCACGCTCCGCGCGCTCGTTAAGGGGCTCCGCCCCTTAAAAACCCCGGTTCCGGCTTCGCCGTCTACATTTGTGGTCGCTCGAAGACTTTTAAAGTTCGAATAATCTCACCTCAGCTAGGGGCCGGCTTCGCCGGCCAGGGGGTAGGGAGGCGCCCCACTCATTCCTCGAAACGGCTTCGCCGTTCCTCGCTGGAGGGCGGCTTCGCCGCCCAGGGGTTGAGTGTGAGTTGAGATGGGTGGAGTCTACAGCGGCTGCGCCGCTTGAACATCGGGGCGGCTTCGCCGCCCGAGGGTTACTGAAGCTCCCCCTCGCCTACGCCAGTAACTCCTCGGAACGGCTTCGCCGTTCCTCGTTGTGGGGTCGAGGAGCCCCCCCGCGGCTGCTCCGCTTAGTCTTCATTAATGCTCTTCTCCACCGAGAGGGGTGCCCAGGGGGATTCGGGGGTTTTAATGTGTTATGCATGCGGTCACTAATCGTCCACAGTGATCACGTAGCGATGATTGTAAAGGATAGTGCAATGCGGAGTAATAGTGGCGACAAGTACCCATAAAAGAAGACTTAATGGCAAGTTTTTCATTTTTTGCGGGGGTTCCAACGGAATACCGGGGGGTTTATACTTGTGTTAAACCATTGGTCACAAATCGTTCTCATAAATTCCGTGCCGATAAGTCCTAGGGGTCCGGAACAGTGGTCTGACGATTCTTTTACCTGGAGAGGCGATTTATTAGACATTTTTGGGAGGTTTCACGGGGTTATCGGGGGTTTTAATAAGTGGTTGGGGCACCGGTTAAATTGTGACGAAAAGTACTCGGAAAGGCGACTCGGCGGAAAAGCGAAAGGTTTCTGGTATTTTTTCCCGTATAGTTTACGGTTGCTCGCCCTCACCAAATATTCCGGATCTAGAGCTCAGAGGGGACGGGTAGTGTGGCGTAATGTTTGCGAGAAGTACCCAAATAGGAGACTAAATGACACATTTTACGATTGGGAGGGATTTCAGGGGGATATCGGGGGTTTAAATGTGTGTACTCCTGGCGGTCACCATCCATTTACATAAATTCCGTGGGGATGAGTCGTTGGGGGCGGTGTAATAGTCACGAAAAGTACCCAAAAAGTAGACTTATATGCAAAATTTAATTTTTTTGGGGGTGTATGAGGGTTTACCGGGGGTTTATAGGTTTTTACTGCCAGCGGTGATCAATCGTCCACATCAATTCCGTAGCGATGAGTGGTAAGGATTGGAAAAGCGGCGGAATTGTGACGAAAAGTACCCGAAAAGGTTACTTATGTGCAAATTTTAATTTTTTAGGGGGTTTCGGGGGGTTTAAAGATGACGATACTATATGGTCACATTCATTTACTGTCATATCTAACAGAAGTGTGCCCTATGACATCCATATTTCGAGAGTAATACAATAAAAAGCAAACCAGTCCCCGAAAAAAGTGAGTAATGCCCGCCATTTTTATTTTTTTAAGGTTAAACACATTGAATCATTTATTAAACGTTCATGTTTTCTGAAAGACAATAAATAAGTGTATGTAACTACAAAGTTTGAAAGAAATCGGTCAGGTTAAAATTGACATAATCTTGTGTTAATCTTTTGGAAATCGTAATTTTCGGTGATTTTCGGAATATTTTAATTTTTTTCTGAGTAACCAAGGACGACGATAGAAAATTGTTACCTACATTTCGTAGACGATGTTATGAGCATATATAATAATCATTTTCGTTATCATACACTTGAAATTAAGTCGAGGGGAGCGGAAGGGATGAAATTATTTTCGAAAAACCAATTTTTGGACGCCATTTTGGCTACAAGTTTCTTTAACAGAAACTAAAAACATTACAGAATTACGTGCCTACGTTCATTAGCTTTCAAAAACTGCATTAACCATGCATGTGGCACGTACGGTTCGCGCGCAGTAAAATTAAAACCGAAAAACGGTCCCCGGAAAAAGCGCGATTTCGGCCATTTTGTCGACCTAGCGACGACACGTGGCGGAAACTTCCGGTTTTCGGATTTTTCCTCCGGATCATTTCCGGTTCCCCGCACGCGTGCCAAATTTCAGCTCTCCAGCACTTCTAGAAGTGGTCGGGAATTTGTATCCATGAGTGAGTCAGTCACCACAAGGGCTGTATATAGATGGGATAAGGAGGTATCCCTTTAAGTTGCCCAACTTGACTTGAGCAGTTTCTGTTGTTTCATGACACCCATCCCCCTTCCCAATTCTCTGTTTACCATTGGCTGGCGTGATGTTCAGCGAGAAGAGGATCAAGCGGAGGGGGCGCATCACAACTAGCCAGCCGTTCGGGGGAGGGACAAGTCAGACTTTCAATGGGCAGTCAACAACCACGAAAGCTGCAGTTGGCGAGGAAAAGCGTCAACAAATTCTAATGATACCATTTACGAGTATACCTCCTGACATAACATACGACACTAATAGCCCGGCTTCCAAAATGCCCTTTTTAGAGCAAAACTGACGTCCCAGAGGAAAAAATCTGCTATATTTGAGGCTTGTATCTCCACGGCGAGAATAACATATAAGGAGGTATCCCTTTAAGTTGCCCAACTTGACTACCTGTTTCTGTTGGAGGACGGCCACTCACCCTCCTTTCCGATGCTCTGTTAACCATTGGCTTGTGTGGTGTACAGCGAGAAGTGGATAAGTGGAGGGGGTGCATTTCGACTATCCAGCCGTTCAGGAGAGGGACGAGCCAGACTTTCAATGGGCAGTCAACAACCACGAAAGCTGGAGTTGGCGAGGAAAAGCGTCAACAAAGTCTAATGATACCATTTACGAGTATACCTCCTGACATAACATACGACACTAATAGCCCGGCTTCAAAAATACCCTTTTTAGAGCAAAACTGTCGTCCCAAATGCAAAATTCTGCTATTTGAGGATTGTATCTCCCCGGTGAGAATAAAAAAAAGCATCACTGTTGAGGGAACCTCTATTGCTTCGTAAGAAGACCTCTCCACGTTATTTGGGAGATCTAAAGTCAGGCAGGAACGAGACGAGACGGCCAAATAGCATCAGCTCCCAGATGAAAATCCTCATATGGTGATTTCTATAGGTTCTCACTGTGATTTTCAGAGAAATCTGATTCTTCTGTCATCGACTAAAAGTAAATACCTTAAGAGGCCCAAAAATCAGGCTCCCGTGATATCAATTTCAACTAAATATGTGAAATATCCCACGGACTCCCTCAAATCTCACTAATTTTTGTCCCTAGGCCCCCAAATACGCTATAAAGGCATCTTTAAAGCCGGCTGTAAGTCGTATAATACATTAGGAGATATTCTCGTAAATGGTAATATTGCCACTGCTTCATGGATTAATTACAGCAGCCTTTGATTCTCTCATTTCACAAATGAGTATATTGGTTTTAATTTTAGCAGGAAAATTCTGTTACCCCAAATTTATATTAATTTAATTCCTTAACTGAAGGTTAAATTTGAAGCTATTTTCATTGCATTAAATCAGTGAAGTAAATACTTTTTTATGTGTTAGTGAAGGGTGAAGGTTTGCTGCCATTTCGACTTAATTCACTTACCTATCAGATTTTAAGTTCCTCAGATGCCTATTCGATACCTCCAATGCAAAAGCGCTCAACAATTGCCCACCAAATCAAATCCACTCATCTAGTAGCCCAACAATACGAATCCGCTCAGCTGGCAGTGCCCGGAGCATAAACACTCACCTCCAAGCTTGGAGAATAGGCGTTTTTGCAGTGAAGGAATCAAATTGTCAGCCCTCCTCAGCTTTCTGCATTGAGTAGGTATGCTTACCTTTTAAATGGAGAAAATACATAATCTCACTGATATCTTCAGGCTTAACTTTGTAAACATGAAAGAATCACGGACCTCTAACATATTTAATAAAAAATAAAATAAAAAATCAGTGCCAGTAATTTAATTTTCTCGAAAATTAGAGTATAAAGGTGGAAAATTTTAAAAATATCTTGTTGTAAAAAATCATGGTAAACTAAATAGATTCCTGCATTTAATTTTATGCAACCAAATTTGTGTGAAAAATAATACTGTCATTTTGACTTCAAAATTTCATTAAAATCAGGTTCCAGATTAGATAAGCCAATTGTAACTAACACACAGGGATTTGTTTAGCAGACTGGATGAAATTATGTATAGGGCCAAATGTGACTCGCGGGTTAAAGTTTGGAGACCCCTGCAGTATGTCTAGGATTCTTTTCCTCTCCATCTATCTCACTTTCTTCATTCTCCTCCATACACTCATATTGAATGTCTCCAGCCTCCTCTCATCTTTCTCCCTCATAATTAATCAATTTTTTTTTTTTTTTTTAATCTTTATTTGCCGGAAAGACAATTATATGTAATACATAAATTGTATAAGGCACGTCAAAAACACAGGTTGGGTACAAATAAAAGATATAAGGCACAAACAGCAAAGTGAGGTGAGCATATATAATATTACTGTGACAGGTACTCTGATATAGAGTAAAAGCAGCCTGAAAGTAAAAAGTCTTTCAGCTTGTTTTTAAATACCCCTTGACTCATGGGAGCTTTTAGCTCCATAGGGAGCTTATTGTACAAAAGTAGACTCATAAATTGTTCACCACAGGCAGCACTTTTAGTCCGTACATAGGGGACATGCAAATCTTTGTGCTGCCTCGTATAATGAGTGTGAATGGTGGCGTTTGGGACAAAGTCTTGGAAGTTAGTCTTTACTTTGAGAAGTATGGTGAATATATAAAGACAGGGCACAGGTAATATTCGTAGATCTTTAAACAATGGCCGACAGGGTGTCCGATAGGGTTTGTTGGACAATAAACGTACCACTCTTTTTTGAATTTTGAATATGGTAACGGCATGTGGAGATGAACCCCAATGCAGAATGCTGTACAGAACATGAGAGTGGAATTCACCATAATACAAGAGTAGCAGAACATCTAGTGACACAGTGGAGCGTATATACCTGATTAGATAACACACAGAACTGAGCTTACGTGCCAATTCGCTGATATGCCTTGCCCAGGAAATATTAGAATCAATAGTCACACCCAAAAACTTTGTACTCTCAACTTGTGGTATACATGCACCGTTAAGGTCCACAGTAATCTGCCTATTATTTTTTCCAATATTTGTGAAGTAGATGAGTTGAGATTTACAAACATTAGGCTTCAAACAATTTTTAACACACCATTTATACAACTGAGGATATCTTATTCATAAGAATTTTATGGTTGACACTATCAAAGGCCTTAGATAAGTCATAGAACAAGCCAAGTACTTCAGCTTTGTTGTCTAGAGCATTCAGAATTATATTGACTGCCTGAGAAATAGCTTGGGAAGTCGATCTTTTCTTTCGAAAACCATATTGATGGGGAGAAAGATAGTTATTTGATTCCAGGTAAGAGGTCAATCTGTTGTAGAAAATTTGCTCGAAAACCTTGCCAAGCTGATTGATAATTGAAATTGGTCTAAAGGAGTTAAAATCATGAGCAGAACCCTTTTTCTTGTAAAGTGGGATAACTTTAGAACTCTTTAGAGAATCTGGGAAAATTCCTAGCTGGAGAGAGTAGTAGAAGAGGAGATTTAATGTATTCATATGATAAACATAATAGAAAATGGGGGACATCATCAGGACCAGCACAATACTTAGGGCTAGACTTGAAGATGATAGAGGTCAATTCACGTTCAGAGCAAGGATGAAGGAAGAAGGAGGTAGGTGAGGGATGAGGTTGGAGGGGGAGGAAATCAGGAGGGGGGGATAAGCCAGAGGGGCAAGAGAAGTGATCATTGAAGGCAGATGCTAGTTGAAGAGAATCAGTGATGAAATTGCCAAAGCTATCCTTGAGCTGAAGGTGAGTAGGATTATCATTCATTTTTGAACTATTTATAATCTTCCAAATGGCCTTGGACTTATTATCAGCAGATGCAATTTGGAATTTGAATACCTCACAAACTCTGTAAAGTCACTCTTTACGATAAATTTCATCACCTTTACATATAATATTCCTTCTGTAACCTCGTTTCATCAGTTGCGACTGCCAAGTTTTCTTCCTTCTATTCCTGCAACAAGTCATCCAATTGGACCAGGTCCTTCAGGATGAGTGTCGCTCAAAGCAGTGAGGTTGACAAGATCCTATGGTTCTTTATCATGCAAAATCTTTGAAAGCACTTTCAGCAGTATCAGGGAAAGAAAAAAATAGGCCATGAAGAAGGAGAAGAAAACAGCAATGTATGCAGGGATATTAAATGTTTGGACGATGCTGAGGAAGGGTAAGCATAAAATAACGAAGACAAAAAGAAGTTTAATGGAAAGAACGTGAGGAGTCAGTGGATTGATGAGTACAGGGTGATAAATAGTGACAGGGCCAAAGTCAGCATGGGGTAGCATCAGTAGCGGATACAGAAAAAACTCAAGGGAGGGCGCATAAGATATCTTAAGTTACCTTTGCTTTTATCGTAATAAAAAAATAATCAAGTCACAGAGTCACAAAGTAGGTTTTATTTAAACTGACTATACACATATACAAGACAATGCCATCTTATGATATAAAAAAGTTACAATTGCGGTTCTGCAATGTTCCGCAATTTGGGAAGACCCGCAAGGGAGGGTGCGTGCCTCCCATATCTATCCATCACTGGGTAGCATTGTGTTTAAATTAGAAACCAATTGAATCAGTAGTTGGTGAAGAATCAGTAAGTGAAAGATTCTGGTCATGGAATTTGCAATACGACCCACCATCCATACAGAGGTTCAAGTATACATATAGATGCTAATAGGCAATCATAAGGAGGAAAATGTTGATGGGACGAATTAATATCTTGAGAATATAATGAGGAATATCCCAGGTGAGAAATATTATGTAGTGACGGGGGTGAGGAATAATGAGGTACAGGATGGGAAAATTAGGAATGAAATAGTGAGATAGGTATTAGTAGTAAGAAATTAATACGTAGTGAAAGAAATAAATAAAAATCTTCAGTAGAAACAAGTTGATCATGATAATAATGTTTGATGCTAATTATTCCTTGAGCTATCAAAGAGAAAATTGTTGAGCCACATGCAAAGAAGAAAATTTTCATGAATTTTGTAAAAAATACTGATTTATTTTGTCACCAAAATATTCATTGATTTTATCATCACTATAGAGGATTATACTTGCTTTCCAATTACATACTTAATTATCACTAACACATCATAATTTTCCATGGGCATTCCATTTTTATCAAGAGTGAGATGGATTCTTCAACCAAAAATCCATTGCTTGAGACATTCAGACCAACGGTGATTGAAACTTTGAGGGATTTATGCATGAGCAGAAAATGAAAGTAGAACCTGGATTGAAAAATAAGGATGATTGATATTTTATCATGAAAGGTTAGACGTGCCAGAGATTTACACATATCGATAATTTTATTCTTCTCACAATTTTAATTCACATCTATCACAATTGGTATCAATGCATCAAATGGAATTTGATATTTAAAGCAGAGAGATGTTTTAAAAAAACATATCATTGATAGTTACCTGTGCAGTTTAGGAGGCTTGGAGGTCAACACATTTCCAGATTCATGTCACCAAATTAAACAGTGTACTTCAAGTTTGATAAACATTAGTGCCAATGAAATTTCTCATTCATAATGGTTCCTCCAACTTTACTTATTCCATCCATGTACTCTGAATGCCATGGTCTTGTTATGGTTTCCGTTGCTTAGAAAGGAAATTTAAGAATGATTTAATACTTAACCCACCAAGTCACCTCATACATTCATCAATAACTTACACAAACTTATTTCTCATTAATTACTCTGTACACATGCTTTCATATCTGTAAATATAGAAATTACAAGTTAAAATATAAAGGATTCATTTTTGCAGCTGTTACATATTTAGGCTTTTCTTTGATTATGCTCATGAGCGGGTAGTGCTTACGTGGTGAGGTGCTGCAGTACATTCAATATTTGAAAATAAGGCACGTAAGATCCTGTCTGAATACAATCAGAGAGACTTTTCTTTACTGATCCATTGTACAAGCATGAGAATTAGAATGTTCACAGGGATTCTTATCAACCTATAGAAAACTGTCTTGCACTTGCAAGTACTTTGTGAACCATTTGCTGAACATCAGATAGCACAACCTCAAAAGCTAGATATCACCACTCGAGCATTAATTAATTATTGGATTGGATTGGAGGATTGGGGTTATTTCCACACACAAACGCAGTATTTGGAAAACAATAACTATTTATAGGTTCGTACACTACAGCGAAAATATACGATTGCCGTTCAGCGCGATGGTAAAGGCGTCCTTCTTGGAAGGTGGATCAGGCGAGTCTGTCATGGCGCTGCTGTGTAGTGGCATGGGTCATCACGCCTGCCACCTAGCGGTGGCGTCAGTGAGGCAGCAGAACATGTGACGACCGGCCGGCACCCGTTATAGTGGCGCAAGATTTGTATCGCGGCGCCACACAACAAAAGTCAATATTTTCCCTCCCTTGTGATGAACCAAAAGTCAGGGGCAAGCATTGACCTCATTCAATGGAAAGTAGACATTGGTTTTACATAGAATGTATGCAATTTTTCCTTTCAATTTCTGGTGAATTTCCAGGTTGCTCAACAATGGGCGTACCCAGCAGGGAGCAGGAGGGGGCAACTGCCCCCCTCCCCTCCCTAGAAGCAAAAATCGCAGAGACTTTAACTAAAATCAGAACTGGATTGAAACGAAAGCTTTCAACAAATTTTCTTTTAAACCATGAAGAATGATATTAGATTAAAACATGTAAATAAATTTTTTTTTCAAGCAAATAATTTTATAAATCAAGCACAGTTATAATTTTCTTAAAATGTTGGTTTAATTCACCTTTTACATCAAAAATGTTGAAAATCAAGACTTGAACGACCATGGCTTGCCCCCCCCCCCCCCCCCCCCCCCTTCCATACTTTTGATCCTGGGTACGCCCTTGTGCACAACCAAAAGGCACATGACACAACAGGTATTCATGACAAATTTTGAATCTGCCATGCAAACAACCATCAAATTCCCATCAAATGCCATGACAAACATCATTCAAGCCAGCAACTGGATGATTTAGTACATATGGCGGAGCTTCTAGTTTGAAGAGCCACCACTAGAGCACCACCTGGCTGAGGTGACTGCCCTAGGTTCCAAGCAATACTGCCAGAGTACAGGAAGCCTACCAGCCAGGAAGGCACCACAGACTCACCAACAGTGGCTGAGAGAGACAGGGGACTTTCTCCCCTTTGACACAACCGGCAGTGCATAGAGACCCTTACCAGACCTTATCACTCACCATTGAATAAACGTGGTCTGATTTAACTATATTTATTTCAATGAAGCAAGGGTTATTTACCGTCCTTATCCAACCCCTTCAGTAAACGAGCAATTCCATGCATAGTGAATGATGATTAAATACAGTAGAGGTAAGGTCATGAGGTTCTCAACTGTATTGATGGCAAAATCAAGCATAAAGAATACAAGGACAAATTGATGTACTGGAGAGAAGATTATTGATATTTGAAAAACATTAAAGAAACATTTTTTAAAAAGCATCACATTCATTGATCTATACTCACGAGTAGAAGAATGCTTTACTGCACCCCCTTTGGCCTTTTTCCTTGGAGGATTTGTCTTCGCAGATGGATATTTTCTAAATTCCAAGGGATTTGGTGGCTTTTGTAATGCAAAACATTCCGGACTGTCTGCAGAGTATGACACATCAGGTTTATCCATTGGTTTCTCACAGGGTACTTGATTATGAAACCTGAACAGCTGGCATGCTACGGAGTGAGAGTAAGGAAATATTCAAAGTTACACCCCAATAAATCACCATAAATAGTTAATAATGAAGAGGATGCACAGATCGTATCTTACTTCAAACTCATCACAATAGCATTGCCCTTTAATTTGCACACTCCATTCAGTCTGGTATTCAGATGATTTCATTCTCGTGTTAATCAGTTGATCAATTCAATGTTAATAAGTGAGAAAACTTACAGTGAACTAAACCTCTCCCCTACTCCATAGCATAACATAATTAAATGCCATGGCAAAAAAACATGGCAGTCGTGGGACTGCCATTGGAAGTGATAACTTTTTATTTAAAAAATTTTGGACATTGATTGATGTTAAAAATGTACAAGAAGCCTATGCTACTAACTGGATTAGGAATATAAACTCGGAAAAGCCAAGTTACAAGCCGCAATTCAAGAAAATATTTTTTTTAACTATTGCTATGGACAAAATCGACCAACTATTGTCAATATAGTAATAATAATAATAGTTTTATTGGGCATTAAACAAATTAGAAATTGCAATACACATAGGAATTATCAAATATACAAAATACATATGGCAAAATCAATTGGATTGTGCATCAAGAAAGGACAAAACAATTTCACATTCGAAAAACTCATTAATGGAGTAAAAGGCTTTTTTCAATAGCCAGTCATGAATAACTTTTTTAAACTTTGTCACACTCACAACTTTAGCTTCTGGGGGCATTCTGTTAAAAAAAACGAATTTTTATTATATCTAATGAATTGCTGTTTTTGCTTCACCTGCAATAAGGGACTCTAGTCTAGGGTGTCACTATTCCTTGTGTAGTGATTATGGAAATTAAACCTTTTTTCCAAGGAGCACAGATTATCTTTGACATTGCAAAGGGATTTATATATGTACAAGACGTAGTGATCCTTACTGCTTCAGAATATATTTTCATACACGAGGAACGAGCAAATTCAAAACTCTTTCTCTCCTTATTTCCCTCTCCTTCATTAACAGCGAGGCAGTGACGATTTTGAGGTGAAAGTCATGCGAGTTCAGAGTTTTTTACCAATCTGAAAAAAAGTGCCTATTGCACTAAATAACAAGTTTTCACTTCAAAACTTTTTCTCCACGTATTTCCTTTTTTATATTTCTACAATGTAAAAACTTCACATTTATAAATTAATTTTATGGCACAACATTCGAATAAGCTACTCAAATTGATCGTATAATAAGAAATTGAGTTATATCGTACTAACCTTCACTATTCTTGTATTGAGTACACTCCCCTGCACGAGTATGGAACGGTGACGGTTACGATGATGCAAGTATAATGGTTTATACCTCTCCACAAGTACTGTGTATATAGCGAGTATATTGTGTATATGTAAAATATACACAATTATACATATATGTAGTAGCAGTGACAGTGATGGTGATGCGAGTCTAATGGTTTGTACCCCTCCACAAGTACTGTGTATATAGCGAGTATACTGTGTATATACAGAATATACACAATTATACATATATGTAGTAGCGGTGATGGTGACACAAGTCCAATGTCTTTTACCCATCTACAAAAGTGCTCAATGCATCATAATAAGTTTTCCCTTGTACCCATCCACAAAAGTGCATATACAGAATATACAATTACACATACATTTAGTAGTCATGCGAGACCAATGGTTTGTACCCCTCCACAAGCACTGTATATATAGCGAGTATACTGTGTATATGCAGAATATACACAATTATACATATATGTAGTAGTGGTGACGGTGTCACGAGTCCAATGTCTTTTACCCATCTACAAAAGTGCTCAACGTGCCATAAGAAGTTTTCACTTCAAAATAATGGGTTACAAACACATAAGACAAACTCCGCTATTCCAAAATACATGTTGAGGAATGAAAAGACTTCATTTATCATAAACAGGCTTCGCCTCACCACCTAGGGGCTTGGTGATCACCAACCCACCATTTTAAATTTAAAGGCATTACTAGCCATACATATTAGACAACATTAAACTATCTTATAATGTAGGAGTGGCGGATCCAGGATAGAGACAAGGGGGAGGCTAATTGGAGAGTAACCTCCCAGCAGTAGTGGGGGTTCGCAAAAAATTACCATTCTATCTAGTGTAAATTGAATATCCTTCAAAGCATTTTCATCTCAGAACATGGACACCACTTTTATCTTCAGTGCTTTCTGACGATAAAAGTGGTGTCTATGCTCTGAAATGTGATGAGTGCAATGGGGTGTATGCTGGACAAACTTATTTAAAATTTTATTTTTAAATAAGTTTGACCAGTAAATTTAAAACTCATTTTGACGAACATATAAGAAGTGCCAGGTTGGAAGACTTAAAGTCACATTTTCCCAAGCATCTCATCGAACCCGGCCATAAGTGTGATTTTAACATTAGATTTTTACATGTATTCGACAAAAGTGTTAAACTGGATGTTTTAGAAATTTTCTAAATCAATAAATGCACTCTTAAGCCTAATACATACCACAATTTTAAATGACACGACTGAATTCAAGGGCTCCCTTTTTTGTCAACTGCTTAAAAGTATGACTTATTCCTTGCTAATCCTCCCTCCCCCTTATTAACCTCATCACCATCTGACCTTCTATCCACCTCTCCCTCCCCAGCTTTTAAACTTACATAAATATATGTTTTGACCCTCCCCTAAACCTCACCCCCCCACTGTTACAATACACCAGGCTCGACATTGTAATTGCTCCTTCTGCTCGTTTTGATAATGATTCTATAACCATCGAAACTAGCCAACAGCAAATAAAAGTTTGAGGAACAGTTATGGGATTTTGTTTCTGAATGTACCTACAAAGTGGCAACCTCCAAAAATTTCGATTTTATCTAGAGCGTGTTTTGACCCAGGGGGCGGATCCAGGATTTCTTTCTGGGAGGGGCACAAGCAAGGCTGTATCCAAGATTTTATTCTGGGTGGGGCACAAGGATACCTTGTAATACAAAACGAACCAGGGACGCCGACTTACAAAAAATATTGGGGGGCCCAAATCGGGGCTCTTGCCCTGGGAAATTTTGTAAGCCAGAACCCTGATAACTCGAATCTCGATATCTGGACACTCCGGGGAAAATTGACAATCCCGACACATTTTTTCCTCACACCCATAACGAATTTTTGGGCCCCCTCAGCCCCCATTGAGTCAGCGCCACTGAAACGAATGCAATGATAATGGGACCGTATTAAAAATCTTGCATATTTTTAAGGGTCTGGGGGGGGCACGTGCCCCCCTCCCCCCCATATCCGCCTATGTTTTGACCTAATGCAAGGGGGGCTGTGGACTCCTTAGCCCCCCATTGATCCACCACCATTACCAAGCCAGGCATGGTTCTTTCAATAGCCACAGCCTATGACTCAACCTCTTTCCCAAAACTTGAATTGGCTTGAGTTTTGATAAAGTCGTCAAGAATAATTGAGCTATTTTCTTCAGCTGAACTCAACTCGAATTGAGTTCTTCACAAATCCCTGGCTAAGACAATGGCAATAAACACATTAGGAATTAGCTTCTAAAACTAAGCAATGTTTGAAACATTACTCACGATCTTTTGAATAACTATGCTGATAGACGGAGCAAAACCTATCCCTCTTAATTTTGGCCATCATTTCATTTTCATGCGTCAGCTGTTTGCTTTCCGGCTTGTAGATGAAAGGGTACCTCTCTTTAAGCTGCAAAAAAATTATACATTGAGATAATAAGAAACATGATTCAACTATTTCCACAAAACTGTAACAACCTCAAGTAGACCAGTCATCATTGTTTTTGTTTACAGGGGACATCAGAGTCACGCTTCAAAATTTAAGCATTACCATGAAAAACAAGCAGGACTAGATTAAATAATGCAGGATGTTTCAGGAGGAATATGCAATACTTCATGAGTCTGTAGGGGAGAAAATTTTAAGCTATTTTTGTCCATAAGCATAGGGTCGCAACTCCTTAGCTACTGAGGTGTGGCAACGTAAATTTTTTGATAAAAAATTATTTTAAGAGTTTTCTCGAATAAGCATATATTATGTTTCAGGGAGAATCTGTAATACTTCAGAAGGTGGTAGAGGAGACTATTTTTTGTCCTTAACTACAAGGGCGTACCCAGGATCAAAACTAGGGGGGGGGGCAAGCCGAGGTTATTCATGATGTAACATTTTAGCACAGAAAAGGATAATGAAACCAAAATTTTAAGAAAATTATGACAGCAATTTATGAGTTTTTATTATTATTTACTTGGATAAATAATGATTTTTGCTTTAATGTTCCTTGTCTTAATGTCATATACTTATATCATTTTTCTTCATAAGAAAATTTGTTCAACACTTTCGATTTGAACTAAATTTATTTTTGCTTCTGGGGGGGGGGGGTAGCTGCCCCCTTCTGCCCCAGTCACCATTCAGTCACCATGAAAACTGTTTTTCTTGGGTATCCACCCTTTTCAATTTTTATTTATTCTCTGGATTTTTAGGGACATTAAATAATTAAGGTTGGACGAAAATATGTATGTGATTATAATTGCCTGAAACAATCTCCAACTGAGTGAGTTTGTTCAATTGTATACTCGCTCTAAGTATTCTATGTTAATACTCGCTCTAAGTATTCTATGTTAATGATGTCTATTGCTATACAATGGATAACTGTGCAATAAATTTCATTTGTAATATAATAAAAGGGCTTAAGCCCATGAAATTGGTACATAATTAATATTATTATTATAAAGCTCTCATTTAATTAAGCTCAAAGATTGTTTCAGATTTTAATAATCACACATTTTCATAAAACTTAATTATTTAATGTCTTTAAAAATACAAAGTATTGAATAAAATGTTTAAAAGGATGGATACCCAAGAAAAACCGTTTTCATGGTAACTGCAGATTGCATCCAAAAACATGCTTACGCTGCCACATCTCACAATCAGTAGCTCAGGAGTTGTGACCCCATGTAAATGGACAAAAATTCTTAAAATTTCCCCTCCTACCACCTCATGATGTATTGCAGATTCCTCCTGAAATACCCTGTATAAGAATCAAACGCATGACTAGTTTGCATGTGCTTCCTTTTCCCTCTAGATTCACTTGCTAGTTTCATCACCACCACTAGTCAGCAATGGCTGGGTCTCCTGCGAAAACAATCCATGATTGCATGCAAAGGAAACATGTAATACCAGTGGCGTAAGAAGAGAGGGGGATGAGGGGATAGATCCCCCCCCAAAGGATCAGATATATAAAAAAGGTATTTAAAAATATTGCCTAGTTTTGAAATATAATAACTGCATATGCTTGCATTTAAATTTTTAATGCCAAAATGATGTTAAATGTATATTCAGGCATGCCATTTTTCAAACATTTTCCCGCCCCTGCCCCCCCCCCCCCCCCCCCAAAGCATATTCCTAATTACATCACTGTGTAATACTATCCCTACAAAGGGATGTTTGTCTTTGATAGTGCAGCCTTACCAAGAGGGCAAGGAACTAATCACTGCTGCCATAGTAGGTAATTGAAAATATTACCTCAAAGCTAACTATTGTTAGAATTCCTGATAATTTATGTGATAGCATTGTACCATTTGATATTGGTAGATACTGACTTCGATTAACATTGGGTTATTGGTCTTTTTTGGAGCAAATTTGTACAGGCAATTGATTAATGGACATAGGATTCACAATCGAAAGATGCCTTCAATGTGGACTTAAATTTTTGGGTTTATGTAGTCTAACAGGTCCCATAAACATATAAAATCATTTCAGGCTTGACGTGGTGGAAGTTTGATATATCCACGATAAAAACTACAAATAGTAATTTCCACACTTTCATACAAAACTCAACTGCTGACCTTGGTTTCAAGATACTATGTCATTTTCAAGGTGATACGACCAGCACTCTCTCGGTATAATATATCCAGGCCAAGGTAGGAGGTGAGGGTATGTGGAATAGGGATGGTTTCCTATTATTTTTTTATCGCCTAAATCGAAAGATTATTACTCCTGGAGTACGTATTTCACGCTCTTAGATTTTTAAATGACAATATCTATTTATCACGATTTAAAAAAAAGTGAAAATTTTCAAGTGCATGAAAACGCGACGGCTAAGTAGGAATGCTGGGAAAAGTCCGTGTGACATCAATCTGGTTGAATTTCGTTTTCATTGATGAAGGAAACTACCCTATTGGGTAGCTTCCTTCATCAAAGAAAATGAAAGGCATTGATTGCGATTCGTTACCCAGCATTAGTGTATTCATAATATACAAATTATTTGGCTTTAGAAATCCCAGTTTAGACGAATGTTAATGGTCAATTTTAACCTCATTTGAAAAAGGCCAGATTGGCGCCCATGCGATGCCACTCCACATGACATCACAGGGACCTAGTTTCTATATGAGTAGTCAGGAGTTTTACATCGTCTGAGATTACCAATGCATGCATGAGGCACAGAGCTCAGGGAAACATCTCTTAATAATCACCCATTAAAATTACCTAAGTTCGGAAAGTTTCCTTCGTTTGATAGGGTAATAATAATCCTTATTTAATCCAAGCACTACCTGCTAGCAGGGTACCCTGCTACCTGCTAGCAGCCTGCATTGTTGTGGCACTCATAGCCTCGCACCAAGGTGGCCTCACACGGCGGTAGCAGGAACCAGAATGACGTCACATGGGCTTTTTCCAGCATTCATACTTGGTTGTCGCATTTTCGCACGCTTGAAAATTTTCACTTTTCATTTAATCGCGAAAAATAGATATCTTCATTTAAAAATCTAAAAGCATGAAATACATACTCCAGGAGTAATCATCATTTGATTTAGGCAAAAAAAAATAGGAAACCACCCTATTGGCATGGGGGGAGTGGGAGCGGGGAACAGTTTGGGTGAATAAATGAATGAAGCCGATAACAGAAAACAGACAACAAGAGGGCATGAGTGAAGGTCAAAGTTTTGTCATCATGGCAACGCTTAACTTTAGCAAAGGAGAGACAGTACAAAATAAAACATCATTAACACATTCAATATGGGCCCGATTTTCATGAAAGTCGTCAAAATCGGCCAATAAAATAAGAAAGAAAAATAGAGAGAGGTTTTCACGCCATAACTTCCGTTCAAATACTGCTATTTACAAACAGCGCACATGGGTCAAAAGAAGGAGACTTGCTGAAGGCCATGCACACGGTCGGAAGTGGATGTTAGTCACTTACGGTGGCGGAGAAAAGGCTCCCGGCCCGATCGACAGAGCACGTCATTTGATGTGCTCCGTATCTTGGTTTGGACGGGACCACGTCAATTGACGTGCTCCGCACTGAATGTGTTTAAAAAGTCCATCCAAGCAATCAGCAATTTCAAAATTTTCCATGCAATCTAATTTAAGCCCTTATGTTGTAAAATATCTATGTCAAAATTGCTGAAATGATTATGCTTATCACCAGGGGTGGATCCAGGATTTCTTTTTGGGGGGGGGCACAAGCAAGGCCGTATCAAGGATTTTGTTCTGGGGGGAGGGGGGCACAAGGATACCTCATAATACAAAACGAATCCATTGACAATGGGACTGTATTAAATTTCTTGCATATTTTTTAAGGGTCTGGGAGGGGCACGTGCCCCCGTGCCCCCCCTAGATCCGCCTATGCTTTTCAGTTACGTACATCTTCACCATGAGTTCACACCCAAGGCCCAAATTTATGTTCATCATTCAAAACCTGAACTCCCCCATCATGGGTAAATACCACGCCAATGCATTCAAGTACCCTACTTAAGAATGTGTTACCAATGCCATGTGTAATTAACATGCATCAAGATAATTTTTTTCTTACAGCACTATTGACCATCATACAATAATTGTCCATATTGACACAATTGTCTATTTTTTAACCAAAAGTAAAATTTGTATCATTCTTGCTATTCACCTGTAAACCTTTTACATGCACTAAGGCACTATTAATAAACACAAAAAAGAAAATTTCAACATTAGAACGGTGAAATAAAATGTGATTAATCAAAATGGAGAACACAGCTATCGCTGCTCGAATAAAATCATTTTACCCCCCAAACCATCATCTTTCATGAAATATGAATTATTTATGTATACTACGTATGTTTTAACATTTTTAAGATTTCGAAATAATTATATTTTTCCTCAAAATAGTGCTAAAATTATGAAAATCCGATGACGAGATACACTCGTCATTGCGCGGTTTGGCATCAAAAGTTCATGACGAGCTAGACCCATCATTACAGCGTAAGGGGTTAAAGCCTTGAAACTGCCCAACCAATGGACACTCGAAAATTAATTAGCCATTTTTAGTATTTTTTGGACAGCTCTAACATCATGAAATATTACTTATAAGATAAAATGGGAAAATTTTTGAATCACGGCAATATGCTTATAGACTTAATTTCTTTGAGAAATATCAATGTTGGTGACCCAGCATTTTTCATTAGGGCCAGCATGATATTCAAATGGAAACAACATACATAATTAGATGCCTCGGTAGCTTAACTGGCTAAAGCACTCGGCCGGATATCGAGGGATCCGGGTTCGAATCCCGGTCAAGGCGAATGATTTTTTTCCTTTGTGGATTTTTTGCACAATAGGGTAGTTTCCTTCATCAAAGAAAATGAAAGGCATTGATTGCAATTCCTTAGCCACCATTAGTGTATTCATAATATACAAATGATTTGGTTTTAGAAATACTGGTTTAGACGAATGGCAATGGTCAATTTTAACCGCATTTGAAAAAGGCCAGATTGGCGCCCATTGCGATGCCACTCCACGTGACGTCAAAGGGACCTAGTTTCTATACAAGTAGATAGGAGTTTTACATCGTCTGAGATTACCAATGCATGCATAAGGCACAGAGCTCAGGGAAACATGTCTTAATAATCTCCTATTAAAACTGGCTAAGGTCGGAAAGTTTTCTTTGTTTGATAATCCTTATTAATAAGGTATAAATAATCCTTATTTAAGCCAAGTGCTACCAGCTAGCAGGGTACTTGGCTACCTGCAAGCATCCTGCGTCCTATCAGCGCTCAAAGCCTCGCCCCAAGGTCACCTCAGTTGTGGCAGCGGGAACCAGAACGACGTCACACGGAGATTTCCCGGCATTCATACTTAGCCGTCACGTTTTCGTGCGCTTGAAAATTTTCACTTTTCATTTAATCGCGAAAAATAGATATCGTCATTTAAAAATCTAAAAGCGTGAAATACGTACTCCAGGAGTAATAATCTTTCGATTTAGGCAATAGAAAAATAATAGGAAACCACCCTATTATGTACATAGGTATGAATATCAAGCAATGAATATGATCAACTCACATCCACGCGAGCTTCAGCACATTTCATTTCTCTCATGCATTCAGGGCAAGTACAGTGAAGATTGTTGTATGGACTGCTTGGAGGAGGAGGCTCATATGTTGCCATAGGGTCTCTCCTTGGTTTGGCCCGACATGGTGCAAAGTTATCAGTCATTGCTGACTTGCATGTATTCTGTATATCCTCTTGTGTTGGTAGGTTCATGTAATAATCCATTGGTTTATATGCTGTTGGATAGTAGAAACATTCCCCATCTTGCCTAAAACACAAGATAAATATTTAACACAAAATTTTTACCATTTTCTGCACTCAGGGATTTCATGAGTTATAATAAACTGCATATTTTAGGAAGTTTAACCACCTGAATACTAACCTATAATTTTGAGATGCTATGTAAGGCCAATTGTAATCCCCCATGTAAGTGCTCATTAATGAACTGACTATATTCTCCATCTTTAGAATTTATTCACCAAAATTTTAATAAAACTTTCCAGAGAGTCCAATCACCACACAAAATAGAAGAATAATTTGTATATTACTCAACAATAACAGGGGACAGATGTTACTAGGTAGGTTCTGTCACGGCAACAATACAATGTAATTCATTATTCATACTCAGGTTCATTTTGTTTCCATGACACCACAGTAAACCCAAATCGAAAAAATCATCATGCAAAAGTCAAAGGTTTTCAAATTCTGCTTTTTGTGATTTCAATCAGCTGAAGCATTTGGAGTCACTTTCCATGCTAAATGTTCTTCAATTATGAGATCTCCTGTCTTGTTGATGGCATATTGATATTCGCTAACTCCAGTCTTTATTTGCATGGCTTTCTTTACACCCTCTGAAAAAGGAAAAAAGACACATGTACAATAATACCTTGACCATTAGCTGGCTTTCCTAAGCCTACAATAACATAATTAGAGATAGAAAAGAATAATAGAATGCTCTGGTGCATATTCTACCCTCTACCATAACACCACCTCCCACCACCACACCAACTGATTTAATCAGAGATTCGGTAGACAAACAGGCATTGTAAGAAGTGGCATAAATAAAAAGAGCTGTAAGGCTTGGGACAGGGCTGAATACAGAGAATTTCCACAACTGAACCCTTTCACTGCTGTTCAATCTCCGAAAACCTTTTCCTCACATGCGGCGAAAAGGTTAAAATACGTTTCACGTGGCCATGGAGGAGGTACTTCCTGGATGAGTGTGGTACATGCTCATGTGGACAAAAAATAACAATTTTGTTAACTTTGCAAAAAACATGGCTGCGGACCATGGGAAAATGGCCATTTTAGCAATGTTATCAAAATCGTTATTTTCATCGCAGAAACATGGTTCAAAGACGTACTTGATTGCTTGATTGGCAGGAGTGCGATGCAAACAATCATTTTTTGATGATCAGATTGATTGATAGATTTTTCAAAATGCAGTCAGAGCGGTCACTTTTGGGGAGGGAGGCTCCCCCGCTCGGAGGGTCGAAGAGAGGGGGGCCAGCAAGGGTGAGCTCGTCAAGGAAAGGGTCCCGGGATAAGCAATCCTTTGGAGTGCTTGAGTGCTTCGGTTAAAGTGCTGAGCACATGGCAGTGAGGAAGAAAAAGTACGTTCACAGCAGTGAAAGGGTTGAGTTCATATGCCATAAATAAAGTTATAAGGTGGTGTGCCTCACAAAAGAAATGGAAAGATGACTCAAGTAAAATAAAACATTGAATATCTCTGGTTGTGTATGAGTCCCAACCAAGGACAAATCACATCATCAAGTAGCACAACGGAAAAGGAAAAATATATGACAAAAACTAAATTAGACACTCACCACTTAAAGCCAAATTATCACTTGGTTTAGTGAATGGTTTTGGGCGAATTTTCATACCCATTTCAGCAGCATATTTTGGGTCTCTATAAGAAGATCTCTGGGTGGTCTCTGGTATTTTAACATCTTCCGGCAAAGCAACTCTTTGTTTTCTCAAAGTTCTTGCAGAAACTATATTAGACCCTGTATAATAGGCAGTCACTTACTGCATCATTCAAAGATCTCAATCCAGTAGGAGCTAAAAATATCTTTAAGTAGCATGACTTCTATGCATACCCCTATGAAAAAATTGTATAAACCTGTTTCAAAATTTTATACAATCTTATACATTGCCATGGCAATTGTATAAAATTTTGAAACAGGTTAATACAATTTTTTCATAGGGGTAACATCTTTTCTACTGTGTTCTATTCTTCCAAATATGCATAAATTATTTAATTAATATGATCTGCAGCCATAAAAACAAGGCATATGAAAATTACCACCATCATACAACCATTGTCATCAGTCTTCATAATGACCAAATGCATAACCAACAATAAAACTGAGATTTAAATAAAATATTACCTGAAATGATTGAGCTTGCATCCATATGACAATATGTCCGTAGGATACAAATTTTCTCTTCCTACAATTTCAAAAAGTAACTACATAGTTTCACCTACAAGTATAGTTATGGTTACTTTCTAAAATCTATTTTTAAAGTCACACGAGGCCCATGAGCTACAATCAGGTGCAGATGAGTTATGCTAAACTAAAATATAAAACGTATGAAGATACGTCTCTTTCGGGTAAAACACCGCGTGGGTCCATTGTTCTCGGCCGACTGTAACGCCGGCGAAACTGTCGTCCGAGAACAATGGACCCACGCGGTGTTTTACCCGAAAGAGACGTATCTTCATACTCATCGACCCGCGGAAGCCTGCATAAGTAAAATATAAAACTCTTTTCTTTGGATTAACAAATAATTCATTTTACTTAAAATAAACAGAATTTCATGGAGAGTAGTGAAAAATATCAGACTAGGGCCAGAACTAGGACTTTTGATGGGGGGGGAGCAAAGATCAGTTAGCCACCCACCTCCCCTTAACCCCCTTCTCCCAACCACTAAAATATAATGCGTACATCCATACGCTTTGTTTTTAGGTGGTTGAAATTACACAATGTGAGATTGCTAACAAGAAATTTTATTAATATTATTGTTCAATAATTTTTAAATTAATGATTACTATTAAATAAGTTCACTAGGAAAATTAAAAAACGTTTATTAAATAAACATTTTGAATTTGGGGGGAGGGGTAGGTCTAACTGACTGACAGGCAAGCAATCTTCTCACACTTGAGATCAAAAACAAGATATAACAATTACTGTATGAAATATTCTCTTTATTTTAATGTGAAAGTTAATAATATGAAATTAAATAATTGGTGCTCCATAAAACACAAAACAGAATAAACGTACTGATAACGGTGTAAAAATTTTTATTTTTTAAGCTACTGGGAGGGTGGGGGAGCACATGCCCCTGTGCCCCCCTAAATCCCTCTATAATTACATGTAAAAAGTACATGAACTGCAATCGCTTCTGGTAATTCAATTACTTTTACTCAGGTTACTCCCCAACTTGGATGATTGTCTCCCCTCCCAAAATAAATTCCTAGTTTCTCCCCAGGCTTTAAGGGGAGGCTGATTCAGTTTCTAAAAAAATATTAACCGTCATGGAATATATTTTTTTAATGTTTAGCTGACTTCTCCTGAATATATGTTATGATAAGAGTAATATTCTACTGGTGCAACTAAACTACTGGTGAACTCTTTTTGGCGATCCCAAAAATATAGAGAGTAACTGAATTAACGCAAAGTTAGCCAGTGCATGATCTGAAGGAATAATTCTCAGGTTTCCCAAAGGGCGTTGTTTTGCACAACTGGTCCTAACTTTTCTTTAGGCCATTTTACACGGGGCACGGAATTGTGCAGGTTAGAGCTGCATTAATTTCTAAAATGGCGTAAAATTGCGCAAATGCATGAATGAAATTAGAACAGGGGCTATTTTGCCGTCTCGCATCCACGCATTCTCGCATGTGTTCTAGCAATTCACCGCTTTACACGACGCAATTTCGAGTGCGCCTTCGCACGTACGTCAGATTGCGCAATTCCGTATACCGTGTAAAACGGCCTTAAGACTGAGTTTGCCATTGTCTTCAGGGGTAGAATGTGGAGACAAATCCTTTTAGGTATTTTATTTATTTATATTCTCGATCAGTGGCATTACTATGTAGGTATATATGCTTTGGAAGGGATGAGGAGCCTGGGAGGAGCAACCCCCTCCCCCCCAGGCAACCAGAAAATGTTTGAAAAATGACATAACTGGAAATACATTTTACATAATTTTGGCACATAAACTCTTACTTCAATCAAACGCAGTTATTATAAGTCAAAACTAGACAGTAGTTTTAAATGATTTTTTTTATTTCTCTGAGGCTTTGGGGGGGAGGTACCTATCCCCTTCATATCCCCCATATTTACGCCCCTGTTCTCGAGTGTCCTGATTGGTTCTTTCTCGATTGTTGTTGTTTTCATGCATAGTGATTAAATGCACTCTCCCATGTATTGCTTAATTGAAAGCAAGAATTTGGCTCCACATTCTACCTTTGAAGGCGATGGCAGACCCAGTTCAGACCAATTTTCCAAAACCACACCCGGTGAGAAAAGCGAGAATTATTCCTTCAGACTATACGCCGGGAAAACTTCTAAATTCTACATAGTGCATGATTTGTACAAAAAATTTTTATGTTTATAAATCCATACACCAATAATTTTGCATTAATCTCTCAGTTGAGTGGTCTATAAAACATTGGAATTTATTTACTTTTCCCATTTAAGGAGATGGCTGACTTGCTTAAGACTTAGCCCCCTAGACAGCGTCGTAGCCAGGGGGGTTCGGACACCCCCAAAATATAAAAATGCAATTACTTTCCTTCATAAAAGAAAACAAAATGTTGAGAAATCATGAATTTACAAAATATTTCTTTGAAAAATGAAGTTTTTTTGGCTATGGCAAGTGTTAAAATTAGTTTAAAAACCTCTTCTTAAGGCCTGTTTACACGGTGTATTAACGCGTACAGATTAATGTCTAAATGTATGAACGCAAGAATGAACGCCAAAATGCACCGTGTAACCACCAAACTCGTGCGAATGCATGCACAGAAAATAGAACCTGTTCTAATTTGGTTCATGCATTCGTACATGTTCCGTTCTGGTCCACAAAAATCATTCACTTTAACATTTACTCATACGTGTTAATGTATCGTGTAAACAGGCCTTTAGTACTCTGTTTTTTTTTATTTTCCCGTGATTTTGGACCTCCCCCCCAAACAAAATTCCTGCTGACTCCGCTGCCCCAGAAACAAATCTGACTATTTGTCAGCCAGAAGAGAGAAATTTTATGGCAGGATATCAACGTCAACCTAATAAAAAATTAATTAAGGGACTTAGGAATATGTTAACTGAATGGAAACTTTGAATTACCAGGAATGCAATAGTCCACAAAATACACTGTGTTCTGGAGATCTTTCTTCTCTTTCCGAATTTCATCATCACTGGGTAATCCTTTCTCAAATTGTGCTTCAAGATTAGGATTCTCTTTCAAAACCTGAATAATAATAAATAACAGATCAGCAAAGATAGTTGTAATAAATATTAGTGTGGATTGGGAAGGATAAAAGATTGGAGCTTAGGCACAAATGTCATACTGATTACTTACACAAGGAATTTATCAAATCACAGGTCAATCTTCCTACCCCACAACTTTAGTGTGATAAGATAACTTGTGATTTATTAATATACACCTAGCACAAAGAGTCAATTCATTTAGAAATGGTCAACAATGCATATCACATGGAGTCTACCACTTTGATAAAAGAACAATCTCATGAATTCTTCTCACAATCATATAAAAATAGTTAACTTGTCATAAAAACAATTTTGTTCATTAGCCTATAGGAACAATGGAATCCAAATTTACAATGACTAAATTTGGTTGTAAAGTCAAACTTTTATCTTAAGTAAGTATTTAAATAATTAAATTATTCAAAGGAAGTAAATTTTTGATTTACTCAATAGCAAACCTTTCATTGCGCTACATTATCGCAAAACATATAGTCATTCACAGCCGAAAATTTCATTTCCTGTGAATGATTGCAGTAATACTTATGTCCCCACAGGATATAGTTGTAATGAAAGGTTTAACCTTTTGTAAATACTCTTGAGGTGTCAAATAGTTCTCAGCATTTGATTTAGTCGCGATTTCTTCACGCAACAGGAGTGTTTCTTCGGGTGTCAAAGCGTTACAAGATTCACGTTGCGGTATAATCATCGATGTCCTTCATTGGAGCCACCATTAATGGTGCGTGCGTGCATGGAAATAATTGACGAGAAAACTAATCTGATAGTAAGATTGGATGTGTATCTTAAACGCCACATCCTAATATTTCCACACGAAAACAGAAAAATAATGACCATACTACACTGGACTTACAATGTAAATCACAAACACTACATACCGTTTAACAGGATAATAAACGAAATCTTTCATTGTGATTGTCACAAAGTCCCCCATTGTCAAGCCGAAACAAGAGAAAGCCAACGATAAAAATATGTCTGGAATTAGGTGGTTTGACGCGGGCACACACTTGAATTTCGGCCGCCGACGACCAATATATATCGACTCTCGTATCGAATACACCGTCGCCATAGAAACGAGTGTACACACGTAACAGCGAGCACCTGCTTATCAGCTGTTAAAGGCCGGGACACACATAACCGCACCGAGCCCGCGCCGACACACGGCCGCGGCACGGACGACTGTTGGTGACGGTGGTAGGAGAACACACTGGCCCGTCACTGCCCCGTGCGACGGCCGTCAGCATTGTCTCATTTCTGTTCCTAGCGTGGTGTGTTTTTCGGATCTCGATCATGTTTTCAAACTTTCGGGACAGTGATCTAGCGGTGATTGCCTTGGCTCTAGATGAAGAGGATAAAGAGGAAACTTTGAGGAGGCGAAGAAAGAGAACTTGGGTTGACAGTGCATGGAAATCAAGAACCATTGAATTTGAACCATTCAGGTGGAGAATTTAATACCCTGTTTCATCGTCTCATGTATGATGAAATCAAGTTCTACGGATATTTTCGAATGACAAAAAATACCTTCTTCTCCATCTTCTCCTCGACAAGCTCCAAGAACATCTGAAGAAGAACGATACTTTTTGGAGGAGATTTATTCCACCAAGAGAACGTCTGGCTGTGTGCTTAAGGTATGTTCTCATATTTGTGCGTTTTTAGGAGGTGTACATATATGTGTGTGTGTATATATATATAACACACACACATGACCAAATATTCTTCTTTTCTAATTTCTGTAGTTTTGCATAATTGTACAAGAGAGTCACCAGTGGTAATAGAAACACAATTTCAAAAAATCAATACTTTAATTGCCAAATTTTTAATACTGAACATGTTAATATTATTATTTTTACAATTTAAAAAACGAGGCGTGGTTCATCGTATGCACGGTAAGTGGATTCGTTATTTGTTGGTTGCTTTCGTTAAGGGAACTGTAATGAGGTGATTCATTGGTGAATGATGAACGTGAGGAGGAATCATTGCTGCCTGCGACGCTTTCATTTTTTTATAACTGCTTCAACTCAAAGTCTTGCACAGTGGTGAAAATTGAAGTTTTTGCCTGATTTAATAATACGGGGTCCAAATATTTCAGAACTGGAGCCAGGCTAGCAAGAAAAGTATCGATAGGGTACTGTTCAGGATTGGTTGGATTAACTCTGTTTTTCTTTCTGCCTCTTTTTCGGCTAATATGTACGCCATAAGTTGGCTCGAAGGAGACTCTTGCGCCGGTTTTTCATAATTTGATCCCCTTCGTGTAGCATTCAATGGCCTAATAAAGTGGTTTCTTTTCCCAGAAATGGCTTGCGTGGACTCAGCTGGAGGAACTAGAGAGGTAGGCTGAACTGTAATCTGTGAACTTGTACCAGGATATTGAGAAACATCGTTTTGGCTTTCAAGCTCACTTTCGGGATCATGTTCAGGCTCTTCCACTCTTGGGTCAAATTGAGAATCATCCCTTTGGTATTCTGTTGATGGCACATTTGAGAGGGTTTCTCTCTCCACAATATGATGGAGCAAATATTCCAAAATGTCTTCGTACTTGTACTTTTGTTTTTTGGCTGCAGCTTGTCCTGATTTTGTCTTCCTCTTCTGTAGAGTTCAACGGAGCTGATATCGAAACGAGGCCCACCTTTTCCTGCACTCTTCCGGCCCTCCTAAAAAATATTCTTTTAGAATAATAATTTTATGTTAAAATCTATCAAAATATCTTTTTTCAGGTTTCTTGCAACCTGGGATACTTTCAAGACAATTTCATTCATCTATAGGCTGGGCAGATCGACTGTAGCTGCTATCATTCACAGTACATGTAAAGCAATAGTGGACGTTATTCAAAACGAGGTCATGCCTGTGCCAGATGAAGCAAAATAGAACACTGTGGCATCTGAGTTTTGGGAAAAGTGGCAGTTCCCCAACTGTATTGGAGTCTTGGATGGGAAGCATGTTACAATTCAAGCTCCGAAGTTATCAGGCAGTCTATACTGGAATTACAAACACTAATACTCCATTGTACTTATAGCCTTAGTTGACCTATGCTACAACTTCATTGTGGTAGACGTCGGAGCTTACGGGAAAAACTCGGATGGAGGTATTTTTTTAAACTCGAATTTTGGAAGAGCTCTGGAGCATGGCCAGCTCAATGTTCCCAGGGGTGGAGCACTACCTGGAACAAATTTCGAACTGCCAATGGTCATTGTAGGTGATGAAGCCTTTCCTCTTAAAAGGTATATGATGAGACCTTATCCTGGAAAAGGTTTGACAGATGACAAAAGGATATTTAACTACCGTCTAAGCCGAGCTAGGAGGATTTCTGAAAATGCGTTTGGAATTTTGGTACAGAAGTTTCGCATTTTCTCCCGACGGTTGCAAGGAAATCCTGAAAACATTACGACTTTAGTACTAGCTGCTTGCGTCCTCCACAATTTCATAAGACAAAATGAAGGAAGTAACATATCAGCATTAAATGAAAGCAAAGATGGGACTGAGGGCACCAGACTCCCTAGCAGGGCCTGCAATCTTCAAGACCTTCCCCGTCTACGAGGAGGGTCAACAGGAGAAGCGTTTGCTGTTCGAGAAAAACTCAAGGATTTCTTTAACTCTCCAGTTGGAAGTGTAGAGTGGCAAGCGAGGGCTGCACTGGGAATATAATACGCCCAAGGTTTAACGCTAAATGACATTAGACTTTAACGTACAAGTAGAGATAATATTTTGAACTTCAACTTTCAACTGTGGAAAATTCAACTGTGTTAGTGCGTTAATTATACATATTAAATTTTTATTCTTTCTTTACCTCTTCTTAAACTTATTTATTTATATTTTTGTGAGTTCTTGGGGTTTAAGTCCAAATAAATAAAAAACAAATTTAGCCAACGCTTCGATATAATTGTATATCTTCTAAAGGGCTTGGTTATGAAAAAGAAAATGAGATAAACATATGGATGAATTAAATATAATATGATAGTAGAATTTGGAAGCATAAATATATAAATTTACAATACTGTTTTTAGTTAATAATAAAATAAAACGATAAATTCAGTATTAAGAAATTGAGAAAAGGGAAACACAGGAGTTCAACGTAACTTAATTTGTGGTGTTTGTTTATGATAACAATGATTATTTTAGTCCATGGTTACATTCAGAGAAAATCAATCAAGAACTGGGAATTTCCGCACTTCTTCAATAAGTTTCTCGCTCTCCATATTGCACGAGCCCGCACCGTCACCGTCAAAAAGTAAACTGAACTAGTCGGTGACGGTGCGGACTCGGCGCGGTCTCCAAGCACGGTGACGGTGCGGGCACGGTGCGGTGGTGTGTGTCCCTACGCGTTTGAATGCATTGTTTTCCTTTCTCGCCGTATCACGTCCAACACTCGGCCGTGTGTCGGCGCGGGCTCGGTGCGGTCATGTGTGTCCCGGCCTTAAATCTCATGAGTCTCAAGGTCAACGCCTCTTTCCGCAAAGTGCTGCATGCTCATTGCCGCAAGTTGGCGACACTATCAATTTAATTTACATTCAAATACAGATTTAAGAGGGTCGTGGTAAGTAAATAAAAGTATCGAACGTGGGCGTTAATAACTTTGAATACCTGAAGTTGATGTATGGGTGATTTCATATTTTCAGTATTTTATAGCGAAATCTCAGTGAATCTCAGTTTCGCGACCGTAATTTTATTACGCAAAATCAAATGCTCACGTGCCTGACAATAGTTTTAAAAATCACCGATGTGAACATAGTAATGGTGCAACACACCGAGAGAACATTTTATTGGATAGGCGTTTACGGTCCTAATTATTTTGAAATTTAATGACATTAATTCAGTGCAGAAAGTACTTTCAAAATCACGGCCATGTCATCTCACGGGTAGAAGCAAAATAATCAATGAATGGAATAGAAACCCTCAAATTAGCAAATGATTTTAAGCAGCTCAGAATTCAAAAAAGTCATGCATTCAAATAAATCGAATTAGATACTGGAAATTTTCTGTAGGTAGATAAAGAAAAATGCCGGCAAGTTTTGAAAAGACAAAAAATATTGCACGTATATAAAATTCGCATTTGATTGATCGCAGGCAGTCAGGGGTATCTTCGTCTTTCCGGCGGTTCATTTCAGAGGAGTGTTAGACAACTAATTTAACTCGTTGAAACCGAACGCCATCGATAAATTATGCGCGGCATTTATTTCCAGGGTCTGGATTGAGAGAACGTCTAAAATTGTCATTAAAATACAGAATTTATCACTAAAGGCCTGGTTACACGGTTCATTAACATGTACGAGTTTGTGTGTGAATGCATGAACGTTTTTGGTAGACCGGAACGAAACGTGTATGAATGCATGAACCAAATTAGAATAGGTTCTATTTTCTGTACATGCATTCGCACAAGTAGGGTGGTAACATGGTGCATTTTCGTGATCATTTATTTTTATTATTTCATATTTCGTGATTAATTCGTGCTCTTATATTTAGATATTAACTCGTGTTAATTTACGGAGTAACCAGGCCTTAAGAGTCCGTAAAAATCTCTCATTATAAAAGCAATATTACCTTTATAATGACTCTAGCTCTCCAACTACCTCAAATTTACCGAATGTCATTTGCAGAAACTTGGCTGTTTTTGCGTTTAGTTTGAACAAACCTTTTTTGCAGTAATTTATGTTGTTCCAGACAGGCGTGTAGAGCCAACACTTCCTTTTAGACGGGCGGTATTATTTCTCTTTAGACCTCTTTGTCCTTTCTAGGCGGGTTTGCCTGGGGTTAGTACCCTGAATGGAATAAAGCGTAGGAACTTCATCTCGCTCAAATTATCATCAGCGCAATATTTAAAACAACGTATATGCGCTCAACAGGGTAGTAGACATAAAACATTACCTTTTCTGCAGGAGGAGCCGATGCTTGCTGAACCGAGGGTCAGAGGAACTGCCATTTCACCTCATCGCAGAGCAAGCGAAGAATCGTGTGAGGACGGACTGAAGGACTCGGAGGGGAGGTTATAAGCGTTGGGAGATGGTTCAGGGGAGAACCATAGGCTAGGGTATAATAGAAGGCCATGGGACAGGCATTCGATTTCCAGTATTATTGAACTGGGAGGCTTGTCTTAAGGAGGCAGGGAGGTGATTGGAATAGACAAGCAGGAATTCCCAATTCAGCGTCTGGGTATTTGTGCATGTTTATTCAACCGCAATGGCAATAGAACGACACCGAGTTTGAAAAAAAACTCTGTTATAACTTTATAGATTCTTGCAAGTGTTTTAGGCTACGTTTTCCTAGAAGTTATTTAACCTTTCTGTTCCAAAGTGACACGTTGGCATTTTTATCATCCTGATTATTATACTTCTTTCAACTCTCAATTGAATTGCGGAGTAGTGGATGATACAGGGGCAAACCACGCCTACTACGACAGGGGTTCTACTCACTCACAAGGTAATGCTGTGGCGAAACTTCATCCACATCTTATACATACTACCCCGAACGCCTCCTAAATAGGTGTGTGGCGGGGGTGTTAGGACACTAGCCGTTGGCAAATAAAAGGGAAACGCACTAACGAAGTTTCGCCGAGCATTAATTAAAGTCCTTTATTGTTCGGGGGCAAAGCGAATTCCCATACTTATCCGTTCAGTGAAATATCTCTCTTAATTTATCGTTTCCGTCGGGCCTGAAAATATATTGGGGAAACTTCTTCCATATGTAATATAGTGGGGTAACTTCTTCCATATATTCATCTCTGGTGACACTGATAATCGGACGCACCATTCAAAATATCCCATTTACATATCCTTCGGAAACGGGATGGTAAAAATGTTCGCGGCAAGGTCATGGGCGTACCCAGCGAGGGGCAGCTCCCCCCCCCCCCCAAGAAGCAAAAATCGCATAAGTCTTTAAGCAAAATCAGTACTGAATTAAAACGAATGTGTTCAACAAATTTTCTTTAAACCCATGAAAAATGATTTGTATTAGTACAAGTAATATGTAACTAAAATAAAAATGTTTTTTCAAGGAATTAATCTCATAAACTAATAAAGCGCTGTTATAATTTTCAATGTTGGTTTTATTCACCTTTTCCATGCTAAAATGTCACAACCTGGCTTGTCCCCCCCCCCCCCCTACTTATGATCCATGGGCAAGGTCACATTCCGGTTTTTACCCTATTAATGAAGCTGGAACCATTTTCCATGCGTTCACGCCAGCTTGCAGTCTAATGTTGGGTCTAATATTTACGCATAAATTATCCCATGATGAGTCCTTTTTTGCTTACATATAATGAACTATGTTTGCTATCATGTAGAGAAAATTATGAAGCACAGTACCCTCACAATCTTAACGCGTAGGGCTTGGAATCGAATCACTAATGCTTGCAGTCTATGATAGCGTAAGCCTAAGCAAGGACGGATCTAGGATTTTTCTGGGGGTTTTTACAAGGATCTGACCGGCAAACGGTCCCCTCACATTTGAGATTAAAACAGCATACAACCATTATTGTGCGATATATTCTCTTTATTTCAATATGAAAGTTTCAGTATCAAAATATTGATAAGTTACATGCATATAATAACGACAGTTTTGGAGCCCCTTTCCCATTTGAGCGATGCTCTTTTTCAAGCGCTGACAAGAGAATTACCGATGACCGTTAAATCTGTCTTCTTACTTGGGCTAAAAAGAACTTAATAATGACCGTATTAAAAATCTTGTCTATTTTTAAGCGTCTGGGGGCAACGTGCTCCCGTGCCCCTAAATCCACCTATGATCCTAAGTGATAACGGAAAGATGATAGCAAGAAAAAGGGAGCAAAATCTCTCAGTTGAGTGGTCTATGAAACAATGGAATTTATTTACTTTTCCCATTTAAGGAGATGGCTGACCTGCTTAAGACTTAGCCCCCTAGACAGCGTCGTAGCCACGGGGATCCGGACACCCCCAAAATATAAAAATGCAATTACTTTCCTCCATAAAAGAAAACAAAATGTTGAAAAATCATTTACAAAATATTTCTTTGAAAAATGAAGTTTTTTTGGCTATGGCAAGTGTAAAAATTAGTTCTCTTCTTAAGGCCTGTTTACACGGTACATTAACACGTACGGATTAATGTCTAATTGTATGAACGCAAGAATGAACGCCAAAATGCACTGTGTAACCACCAAACTCGTGCGAATGCATGCATATAAAATAGAACCTGTTCTAATTTGGTTCATGCATTCGTACATGTTCCGTTCCGGTCCACAAAAATCATTCACTTTAACATTTACTCGTACGTGTTGATGTATCGTGTAAACAGGCCTTTAGTACCCTGTTTTTTTATTTTCCCGTGATTTTGGACCTCCCCTCCAACAAAATTCCTGGTGACTCCACTGCCCCAGAAACAATCTTTAATTTAACCGTTAAATCTTTCTTCTTACTTGGGCTCAAGGCTTAAATGATTGAGTCTCCGTAATACACAAAAAGAACTTAATAATGGCCGTATTAAAAATCTTGTCTATTTTTAAGCGTCTGGGGGCAACGTGCTCCCGTGCCCCTAAATCCACCTATGATCCTAAATGATAACGTAAAGATGATAGCAAGAAAAAGGGAGCAAAATATGTCTTCATAGACCGGAGCAAGGAGAATATATTTTGATCCCGGAGCGGAAAAAAATACGAGAAAAAATAATTTGGAAGATATAAAAGCAAAGAGAAGGACAGACGTGGTACCACTCGAAAACGTCCTTGAAAGACATATAACATTGCGCAAAGCAAGAACGGGGATTTCACCACTTGAGTCACGCATGGCAGGTGTATTTATATACCATAATCCGTAAAGCCATTTTTCCACTTCATTTTATTGGGAAGGTTTGGTTGCCGGGTGGAGTGCTGAGACTGGTACGGACGGGGACGGATCAAGTTATCGGTATTGAGGAAGGGCTGAAAGAACGTCGGTTCCGCCGAAATCGGAGCGGATATGTGTGGGAACGCCATATGCTATGAAGGCTGATGAAAAAAGATTCTATCGCTCCCGCACGACCGTTCTTATCTCGCATGATATGCGGCATGATGTGGTGGAAGTTCTTAATATTAGTTAAATAAGACAATGCAATATTTTTCCACAGGATTTATTTCAATACGACGCGTTTCGTTGTTACAAACAATGTTGTTTGCATTTGATAATGTTGTTTGGAACGACGATACGCGTCATGTTAAAATAAATCCTGTGAAAAATTGAAATTTCTCATTTAACCAATGTTCGTATTTTGTTTCGATTTCCTAACCTTTCAGTAATTACGGAAATACGCTATTGCCTAAAATTAGAACTGATTGAGCCAATTAGGTAGGGTTAACGGGCATTCCCAAGAAAAAATATGATAAAAACATGCTTTTTCCATAAACAGTATTACAATTAATGCACTAAAAAGTAAAAATAAAGTTTTCATCACTCACGGAGAATAAAGCTTGGTAGCTGATTAAAGTTTATTAGAAATGAGTGCACGCAATATTAATATCTAACCCTAATCAGCGCCCAAGCTTAAATTTTCTCCAAGTGATGAAAAGATTGTTATTTCCTTTTCAGTGCATTTTATACGTTTTTTATATTAGATTTACATTTTCTCTTTTCTAATTTATTTTTGTTTTCTATTTTTTAGTGGTGAATCATGTATATGATTAAACCAGAGCTGTTACAGAAATTTTTGCCAAAAAAATTATAACTAACGCCATTTGATTTGATTTATTTATTTATTATTAACGTGATTTATTTCCAATGAGAAAACTATTTTTCCATATGGAAATGTATTTAATCAATGAGAGCACAATGAAAGGAAATATCATTTGTCAGATTAATGAACATTGTATTGTCAACAGAAGCAAACAAGTGTGCAAAATTTCTAGGCGATTCGACAATGGGAAGTGGGTTAAAAATCAATGACAAGAGATTCCATCGATGAAACAGCCAAACAGCTCAAACTTATTTTGCAAGAAAGGAATAATTGAATACGTACGCACAGTATACTATAGCATGTGAATACCGCGCAAGTACAAATTCTGATGTTGATGAATTAATTTGGGCAGCATGTCTCTTAATTGAGTTTTAAATATGAATAATTTGAGCATAAATATGCCCTTGGAATAAATTCATTTTGTATGCAGAGGCTTGAAATTAAGCATATGAAGTATATTCAATTGATGCATAAAGCCTTGAGTTAAATCGGACTCTAAGCAGTAGTCAAACTGGAAGCAGTCGATTCATCCTTAATACATCAGGAACTGTCTTCTATTGTGTTTAGCTCCTCAGGCATCAGTTTAGCACAACTGGAAGAGAAATAAGCATAATACTGAATACATGCATGTATATATACTTGTAGTATAGGGTAAATATTGATTCAGAAACACTTGCAATACCTAGTTAAAGAAAAGTTCTCTATGGATTACCTGAAATAAAGTGGGCTCTAAGATTAGCACCATACACAGTAGCAACACACATTACATCATTTCCCACAAATGAAGCTGAGGACATTAAATAGCATGTATTTGAGTTCAGCATAGTTTTACCACAGAAATTCCTCTCTGACCTTACATTCTTTGAGATATGACCAGAAAAAATATTCTGCTAATGGCACTATTAACTAAAACAGCTCTGCTGACTCTGAGGAACCAGTCTCTGTAGTAAAAATGGAATGCAACTCAAAATATTTATCCTCTTCTTGGAGCAAATGAATAACTGAGGTAAAAATCACATATGTATGCTCCTCTGTCCACTTGAATATTAATTTAAGGGGTTGTAACCGGTTGACTTTAAGTACTAACACTCGTGATCAAGGGGGGATCTAAACCTTTCCTGCTGGTGCCTGCGAGAAGGAAATGTCTTCCCTGCTACGAGTAGCATAAGATATTTAAAACCTATTTGTACGGAGCTCTTTTTTGGGGAGGATTTGCTCTGATTTGGGACCCAACTCAATGCATGGACATTACCCAGGCCACTCTACTAGACCCTCTGGCCCTATCTTAGCAAGAGTCCACGGTCAACGTATTGCACTGCTAGTGTTTTTTAATCAAATATTGCTTTCGATTTTCAATCATTTACTCTGCCATAAAAGAAACTAACATTTTTCTAAGCATTGAAGAATTTGAGACTGATTTCTAGGGTTGATAATGACAAAGTTAGTAAACACAAGGTACTATGACTCTACAAGTCTCTCAATAGTAATGCTAAAAATTTTGTTTAAAAATTGCTTACACAAATTAAAAAAAACAAAGAATTCTTTTCGACATGTAAAAAAAATGGAGTATGCCACAAAATATTTCTTTAAAAAACCATTGACAATATCACCACTTCACAACAGATTTCCGTAGAGAAGTGGATCATAAATGAGTAGGAGGATCAGAGACAATTGCCAAGAAGTGACCCTAAGCTTATAATATTGCACCATTGAGTGATCCAGTGGCGGCTTGCCTATAATGACTCTCAGGTGCCATCCCTCCCAAAGATTTGGAAAAGGAAAAAAAATTAAATACCTATTCAATTATAATTATACATCTAATTAACCAAAGCGTTTTTCCAATCACGTATATCAAAAATGTAAGAAAATCACACAAAAATAGTGTGAGAAGTTCATATTTGTAGCCATGGAGCATTGGCCAGAATGTACCAATCCAACACCATGCAGTTATATGAAGAGTGGTAGTGGTGGGGGCTGCTGGTACTATGACGCATCCACGCTTGTGCCTGGAAGTCTTGGGATCAGTGGCGGCTGGTGGTAATTTATCTAGGGTGTGCATTAGAGCAGATATAGGATGATTTAATTATATTATGTTAATCCTAATCCATGAGCGTCATATTTCGTCGTAATAGAATACATAGCAAGCAAAACATATCGCTGGTACACTCTACCCTTAAAATTGCATGAACAGAAATAATATTAGCATGTATGAAAATAATTATTCTCAACACACCTTTACAAGTGACGGTAGTTGAAATTCATTCTCTTTTCCTTACACCCTATGAGGAAGTAGTGTAGAAAACGGCTATACAGATGGCTCTGTAGACGGACTAGGATCCTGGGCGCAGGTAGTGTAGGTGGCGGCTACACCACTACACTACCTGCTAGTCAGTCACCAAAAACATGCGCGTGCGCATTCGCATGGTTTTGAGTCTGCTCCCATCGCCCCTTTGAACAGCACATACCCCCCCGCTTACCTCGTCCCGCCAGAGCTCCCTCAAGCGATCGCACAGACCGAAAATGCGCCCGGCATGATGCCACGGGATCGCACACTAGTAGAGCGGTGAATTCGAAAAGGAGATAGCTGTAGCGTTCGGAGGCTCATGTTTCTTGCATATGCAGACAGTACTTTTATCCTTCGCGTTGCAAAGGAATAGTTTTCTTTTATAATTTATTCATATTTGGGTGTGCACTTGCTAACATGCGTATACGCACGCGCCGCCACTGCTTGGGATGCTGCCCGAGCATGCGCAGAGCGACGTATCCAATGAGTTGACATAGCCGAGCCTTCCGGAGGCAGTATAATCTGGCGTCTACTTGGTGTTGCAGTGTTGCAGAATACCTTGTTTTGGTGGCCAGTTGACTTATTGTGGTAAATTTTTTCATCAAATGAGTGATTGTTATGTTTATTTTCAAGCTTTAATGGGAAAACTAGGAATTTTTGTTGAAAAAAAAACAGCATATGGCATCACAAATTTAATACCTAGATTGCCTCAGAATAACTCACTAAAATACACAAAATATTAAAAAAATGTTGACCTCCCGGTGGAGTGTACCTCCCCCCCCTCCCCCCTCAACCCCCGCCCCCCAGCATTTGACTCACGAGCCACCACTGGATTGATCTAACGTTGAATGTCTAATTGCAGGTTGAACAGTTGAACGTACTGTGACGTTACGTCATAAAATCTGGTTGATTTATCACGTAGGCCCAGACAAGGGAAATACTCCAACCGTCGGTCTCAAGCTGGATCAGGGAAAGACTCCACAAACAAGAAAAACAGCTCACAAGAAAAAGGTAGCCAAAAATAATTTACGAGTAATTACCGTTCGATATCTATTCAAAGTAGAGTATTCAAAAAATCAGAAGTATTACAGAAAACAATGATAGTAATTCATGATGCCAAAGGAAACATTACCAGCTAAAAACCAGCAGAATAATTGCACTAAATTTGCCATGTCTCACTAGACATGTGTCAACGACGACTCCACGAGCACAAGAGAGCTTGCCTATACAGGACAAGACAGGATGTGAGGGGAGGGATTCTTCCAGGGAGTGGAGGGGTAGCCAGGCGAATTCAACTACTGCGCCACTGATGCGTCACTGCCCCTGCAGAAACGGCCGCTCCGCAAAACACCATTCCCTGGTTTTGAGACAACAGCATACCAGCCAGAATTTTCCCCTCAACTTCTGGGTTGGAGACATCAGTTGAATCAGAGGGATATTCATTGGAACACATGGAGGGGAAGGAGATACTGGGGTAAGGTGTTGGAGGGAGAGAGAGTTGTGATAGGACAATGGTAAAACTTCTCACTCCAAGTGCAATACTAAAGCCTTAGCACCGATTTCCCCTTGCTTGCCAAGGAGTAAGTATTTCTCCGCAGTAGTCCTATATAAGTCTTGCATTGCAGGTAGGTTGGTTCGGGGTTGGTTCGGGGTTGTTTCGGGGCTGTTTCAGAGGCTGATTCCAGAGGCTGAGTTTCCAGAGGCAGGGTTTTCAGAGACAGGATTTTCCAGAGACAGGATTTTCCAGAGACAGGATTTTGCAGAGACAGGATTTTGCTACAGGCCTTTTGCGCGAAAAAACGTTAGCGCGAAAAGTTCTTGGCGGGAGAAGTTCTGCGGATAAGTTCGGAGGAAGTTCGAGGAATTTCTGGGGGGGGAGGGGTACCAGAAATTTTTGGGGGGGGGGAACACTAAAAAATGCCACAGTACTTGATGAAAATAGTGGGTTGAAATACCTAGGCATGTCAACTTTTTAAGCTTCAGGATACCCTCTTTTTGTCTCATATGTAATATAATAATAATATAATAAAACGTCAGTAAAAGTTGAGAAAGAGTTTCAAATACAACAACTACAGAAGTGACATAAAAAGTTTGCTGGGGGGATGGGAAGGAGTGAGTGTCAACACAGGGGGACGAGCATCCCACGTTCAAATATAATAGTGATCAAGACCAAACAGAGGTATGCCATATTATTCATTTCAGTATAACCTTTGTTTTCTTCTACAGCACTAAGAGAATTTAACCCGTGAATTTCATCACTGTATGACATCATCAGGGAAGATATATTCAAAAATAACCTTTCATATTCAACACAGTATTTATTTTTAAAACTCAACTGGTTTTGATCTTTTCAGGTCATTATCAAGAGGTTCACCGGGTCATTAGGTATTTCAGGTTATTACCAAGAGGTGATGTAAACTACTTGATAATGACCTGGAAAGGTCAAAACTGTGTAACATAATGTAAACAAGCCACCATGTTGTTTGTAAATAATTTAAAACTAACAATGGTAGTGAGGGACGCGGGGAGAAAATAAACAAAGGGGAGTCGTGTATGTAGAGAAGGAGGAGGTAGACGTGTTATTAAGAAAGATCGGGAGAAAGACTAAAGTAATAATAATAATAATAATAATGTCGTCTTTATTTCACAAGCGAATTTAGGACTTGATAGTCCTCTCTAACAATTAACTTGTTTGACAATCACATACATCCATGCCCTGAATGGTGGTCAAACCACCCAGGCGGGATTCGAACCCGTGACCTCTAGGTTAGCAGTCGGGGGACTTTACCCCGGCGCCACCGAGGCCGGCAAAGTAGTGGTGTATTGAGAGAGCGGAGGAAGAGATACGGCAGAATTCAAGATCGGCAGAAAGAAGAAAAGGACGCAGAGAAAATGGAGGCGCCTACGAGAGGGAAAGAGACCGGAGGAAAGGAATACGGCAGAACTCAAGATCCCCGCTGGTGCAGTTCATGGCAGTGGCTCAGAGAGTGGTAGTACAGGTAGTACAAATGGTATTGTAATAGTCATGGCGGCTTGTTGATGTTGTTTTTTGCTCCCGAGTTTCAAAATATAGAGCTTGTTTTTGAAGTGTAATGAAATTATTTGTTAAGTTAGTAGTGGATAACATAACACGTTACAACTGGTTGAGTTTTTTTTAAATAAATACAGTGTGGAACACAACATTTTTTTAAAATTCTATCATGACACAATTTCACAAAATGGACTTGCAAACCACTGATTTTAAATATGAGGGAATCCAATCCCATAATTGCTTACGTTTCATTTGAAATTTTATTTTAAAATGAATATGCATTAGCTACTTCTACAAAATAATGCCTGAAGCTGGTGGCTGTAAACCAAATTATGATTTTGTGAATAAAGTGATACCCTCACCTGCACCTTTCAGGAATCCAGAAAAGTCCAGTAGAACATTCTCTCTCAGTATGGCATTCACATCTACACGTGTTAGCATTCCAATACCTACCACCACCTTTCGAGTGGCATATTCTTCTTTCTTCATCATTCATGCAGAGACACATGCACTTCTTTGGGAAATATAGCTGGAAAATTATAAACATCCATGTACATATGATTCAAATGAAGTAACATAAAAATAATAAGGCAATTTAACAATATCTAAACAGGTGACCTCTTCAATATTTTCTCGCTCAAATTTTAAGTCCCTTCTAAAACGTTTATGTCAGTTTTTATGCATAAGTACCTGTTTTGAGTTGCAGTGATATTCCATAACATTGCAATCACAGCGGCACCTGGTATGTACTTCAACATTAACTATTCCACATTTAAAGCCACTATTTTCATCAAGTACATTCAACTGTTCAACCTGCAATTAGACATTTCAGATAAAAGAGCAATCAAAGTTGCAATATTATACATGAAAGATATAGAACGCAGAAAATATTTGGATGGGTTTGAAGAGTGAAATTGTTCATATAATTATGACACTAATGTCATAATAAATTATCGCCTTAATTTCTTGTAATAATTAGTCAGCTATACCGCAGTGCGATATTTTTCCTTTCGTTAATATTGTTTTGCCGAATTGTCTGTATGTTAACGGTGGTTTGCAACGAGTGAATCTTTTGTATTTCTTTTCATTTTTTCTTTTCTTTTATGAATGTAATGTCACGCTGAACTTGTATAAGTTGTACAATAATCTTCTCACACATATTCTTGGCTCAAACATATTGTTGCAGAAAATTGAGTTTAAAAATGTGTTAAATTAGAGTGTTATGCCAATCTGTCATTTATTTTTTTGAAAATATTGTTTGTGTGACACTATTGTCATAATAAATTGTCACCTTAATTTCTTGTAATAATTAGTCAGTTATATCGCAGTATGATATTTTTCCTTTCGTTAATATTGTTTTGCCCAATTGTCTGTAAGTTAACGGCGGTCTGCAACGAGTGAATCTTTTGTATTTCTTTTCATTTTTTCTTTTCTTTTATGAATGTAATGTCATGCTGAACTTGTAAAAGTTGTACAATAATTTTCTCACGGGCCACAAGGCCCACGAAATAAACGAATTTATTATTATTATTACATATTATATAATCAACTTTACCAAATCTTCTGGTAGATGAGAAGCTATACCACTCTGGTGGCATGCTAGAAGAATTTCATGCTAGAACCATTTCCAGAAGAATTTCATAGTTATCTAAATATTTATTGCTTAATAAGGCTATAAAAATCTAAAATAATAAGAAAGCAAAGACTCCTAGCAGTGAAGTAACCAAATATTTATGGAGTCATTTATTTCTGATTACCAGAGCATAAAGCTTATCAAAACCCTCTTCGTGACGTATACTTGGAGTGTTAGCTCCTTCTTCTCTCATGCACAGGGATGCCGACTTACAAAAAATATTGGGGTGGGTCCAAACCGGGGATCTTGCCCCGGGAAATTTTATAAGTACAGTAAAACCTCTATGTAGTGAACCTCTTTGCATCATAAACCTCCATACTTCATACCACTCCTATGGTCCTGTCATATTTACATGTAAATTTATAGGCAAACCTCTTTGTAGTGAACCTCTTTATCTCATAAAACCTCCACTTATCATACCAAGGAGACACTCCCGAGACGGCCTAACTGTTAAATTGTATAGTTAACCCATATTTCCGTTGTTTGTCTGCTGGTTAGTTTCATGTATTTTTTGTTTTGTTTTTTGTCTTATGCATGTGGTGCACTCTGATATGTATTCGTGCACACTAACAGCTCTCTGTATGTCTTCCATGATGCGATGGTACGATTAAAGGCGAGTGTGCGAGTATCTGCAAGTATCTCATTTCTACGATGATAACCTTGCCCGAATTATCCATATTCCAATACTAACTACCTCCGCAAATTGTACCTAGACAACTAGAGACCATTAATGCAGCCGCGATTATTTACATGGAATGACATATTCAGCAATAAATGTTTCATGCTTATTTTTTTTTCTTTTACACCTTTAATATGCTGTAATTTTCATGTTAACCACTAGTTAAGGCCATTTTGTTCCATGTGAGATCATACCTAACAGTAAATAAGAAAAAAGACATCCAACTACCCTAATCATTTTAAGTCACTGTTGAATTAAGAGAGATCACATCATTTTCTCTTGAACCATGGTAAAAATCATGCAATAGCGCTCGCTTTGTGTTATTTTTAAATAATAAATATATGTTGACTAATGCATGCATTTTTATTTAAACACATAAATATTTATATATGGTTTAAAAGACAATAGTGCCTATCACTAAAACCTCTCAATAGTGAACCTCCATACATCATATTGCCCAAATTTTGGTCCCCTCCATCACAATGTAAAGAGGTTTTACTGTACATAGTGAGTTTTAAGTTTTTTAAACATTTTAGAAGAGTCATATGATCAACATTAGAACCCTGATAACTCGAATCTCGATATCTGGACACTCCGGAGAAAATTGACAAGCCTGATATATTTTTTCCTCACACCCATAACGAATTTTTGAGGGGGCTCGGGCCCCCTCTGGCCCCATGGAGTCGGTGCCACTGCACAAGCATATACATATTTCTCAAATTTCCCCAGCATTACCACACATTTCCTTAGCAATAAACTCAAAGTGCCATCACAAGATATTATCACAATTTCACATTTTATCAAGCCCATCACACATCGCATGAGTATTCTGCGAGTAGGTAACGCTTCATTTTCCAATGCTGTTGGAACATACCTCTATGGCCATTGTTGTTTTATTAGTCGGCATGCATGATAACTTGGCATGGCATTCACCTGAACAGCGGTCCACCACAACTTTGCTTGGAACAAGCTATTCAAATAAAAAAAATAATATTCATTATTGATATTGAAGTTTAGTTTTTCATAGGTATTGATTTTTACCTATGAATTTATAGTAGGTATAAGAAATTTAGAATCGATAGAAAATTTTAATTAATAATTGAAGCTTCAAATTTTAACTCTACAGAAATGGATATTATCTTTAATTGATACGTGTGACTTAATATTTGAATGAGTAAATGTAATGTAATACTATGGTGCTAACTAATCAAATAACTCATTATAAATAAAGTGATACCATGCATATTAAAGGGTTCCTCTGTATAAAATTAGTCCTTACCAATAAAAAACCAAGAGATATTACAAAGAGCCATATTTTAGATCTAGTATACTCATGGATTACAATACAAACCAGTACATAAGGTGATTCGGGAATTAAGTCAACAGCAATAGGCCTTGGCATACAGTTACTGTTCATAACCACTTTGCTGAACTTTCTGAAGAATTTTCTATCACAGCTGCCTAAAATGCATGTACAAAGAAATAGATTGAATGTATGTGACTATGAGAAAAATTGAACAGCAATTGGAAACAATGATCTAGGTAGGGCTTGAATACCACTACTTTGACCCTAGACCCTGCTTTACTCTTAGCTGCCCAGTTAAATTGATCCAAAGGTAATTAGAATTATTTTCTGGCAGTAGGATACCTTGAAAAAGACCTGTTTTTTTGGAAAGAGGTTGAGCAACGATAATTTTACTAAAATCATACAACATCAGTACGCTAGCTTTGCAAACCCTATGATAGACTTTGATAATGGTCCCACTTTTTCTGAATGTGACTAGAGTAAGTAGGCATTTGACCTTACCTGTTCTTACACAGTGACTAAACCTGAAAGTGGATTCCGATAGGTGAGGGCAAAGTTCACCTCATACTAAGCCACATGCTTGTGAATTTCATACTTTCAGGTAAGAGGGGCCAATTCCTTTTACGGGGACATCTCACATATAAGCCATAAGAACAATAATTGTATAAATTTCCAACAGTATAATTATAGCACAAGACAAAATAGCTGCCTCTATATTATTTTGGCATATCAACTACCCAAAATTCCTAACCCAGACCACACCCAAGGAGGAAGAAAAGTCAAAATGACATCACTTTTGACCTAAGAATGACCCACGAAAAGTCACTATTCAGTCATGACTCTGAAGGTGACTATGAAATGACTAAATTTGACTTCACTTTTAAGTCCTAATGCATTATGTTTATTTGGCCAAGCTGATTTATTTCAGAGTCAGCAGCGGATCTAGCATGTGTCAGATGGTTGAGCCAGATTATAAAATGAGTGGGCCTAACCTCAAATTAACGTGGATAAGTACGAAGAACAAAATGTAGTTTAAAAAATCTATTTATTGACCTCATGCAAATGACACCCTTTTCCTGACATACCAAGCAACAAAAATTTTATGATTCAGGCCATAATACCTTTTTCAGAGCTCATTCATCTTGTATTCACTTTAAAAAAAGGAAAATTGATTCTACAAGAAGAAGGTGAAAAACTGGGAAATATGAATTAATTCATATGGAAAAAACAAAATTGTTAAGCAAATTAACTACAGTGGTTTTCCATATGCCTATAACTATAAACAATTTATTTTCAGTTTATAAAATAAAGTTTACCTTTTTATTTTCCTCTATTTTGACTTGTTCTATACAAGTAACCGCATGTCCTGGAGCGAACAAATAAATAAATAAATAAAATAAAAACTTCGTTACTGAAATTTGTCTCTCTTATTTCGGTGAGCCAAAAAAATTGGGTGGCCCCAGGCCCACCCTGGCCCGCCCCTGACATCGCCACTGCTCAAAGAATTTGATGAGAAAATCAATATCCCAAAGAGGAATCCATCCCTGGAACTATCCACCACAGATCTAGAGGTATTCATTCTCTTCTCTTATGTTCATGCATTCCTCTGGGTATTCAAGTACTTATCTAGGAATCTTCCCAAGAGAATACTCAGGAACCTGCATGGATAACCAAGTAGTACCTGGGTGCCTGCTTAAATATCAATATTCAAATAAATTTGGCATGCACCAATACTAATCTCATGCATTAGCTTAAATATGCAATTCTCTGGATAGTTTTTGCAGCACTGTAGTCCAAAATATCGACCACATTCTTCTCAGCTGTGCCTTCACATTCACCTTAACATAACACATGGTTTAAGAATACATTAAAGGACCTTCCTCTAATCAGGAAGTCAGGCTCATTGAGACTAGCTCACCTGGCTAGAATGAGTTCAGAATACAGTATATCTGTGATTTGATTTCAATTCATGGTCACATGTTTTCAGCATGATTTCATTGTGATACACCAACAGGCTTTTCCTCCATTTTTGACAATCACCACACAACATTAACACGTTGCGTACGGATGGTGAGAATTCTCGTCATTTTTTTCCCGAACGTTCCAGACGGATGACGAATATTCTCGTCATTTAGGCCCGTCAACCTAAACAATTTTAAAGCTTACAATATGTATTCGTAGGTACGTTTTCAGTTGTTGTTCGTTATTCATAAGGAATTGATGCATCATAACGTTTGATTGGGTAAATTTATATTCTAAACATTAGCTTTTTAACCATGTTTAAACCAAAGGCATTACGCCCTAATAGGCACATGTTTCCAATCTCGGCGTTCCTAGGAATTTAAATACCCTGGTACGCAACGTGTTAACTTCAGTCCAAGAAATATGATGCAGGATCAAAAGCATGTTAACAATTCAATATGATTGGCCATGAATAGCAAAGACATGAAAGTACAAGCAAAAGGATACTACTCAACTATGTAGTGGAAACAATTAGTTGAATAGAAATTGATTGCGGTGAAAGAGTTGCATAATCCAAAATCTTGTTTTGATCATGCCAATTTAATCTGCTGGTCAAATGAAACAGATGACCTAGGCTTTCAAATAATTTGGGAATGGGTGAGGGACACATAAGGTCAATGCAACCCCAATAAACACCCTGTTCCCAAAAATATTTTTTTAAACTTCTTACCTAACTCTTGGAATACATGCGAATCTTCAGCGGTGGAGTATCTTTTCGAAATATCCCTCCGATCCTGAAGAAGACAGAGAATTAACCTAATTTTACTCCTAATACACTGAGTAAGAGTATAAATTCATTGAACTTACTACGTGTGGACTTGCATGGACCACTGAAATAATGAAAATTATGCTTAAAGAAGCTAGTGGATGATGTAAAAACTTCATGTTGCTGAACACACAGTATGTGCCCACATGCAATGTGTGATGGTCTGAGCCGGGAGACTTCCTTGGTGATAACCCAGTGACCACATCCTGTGGGTAATTCTCCTCCCATTTATTTTGGCTTCCATTGCTCCACACATTATTGCGTCACCATATTCACAGGTAAGCTCTTCAGCTTCTAGCACAATACTTATGGAGGTTACACTGCCTTTCCGCAACTTTGACAACATTTTCACTAATTCAAAAACTAAATTCAGGTTCGTCAATGAATTATTGCAACTACCGTATATGTCTGAATATAGTCCCCCCTTTTTCTCCAAAAATGCCTGTGGTAAAAGTAAAGGGGGGGACTACATTCAAACGCATTTTTTTAACTTTTCCTGAAACTGAAGCCTCAAAATTAGGGGGGGGGACTACATTCAGAGGGGGACTATATTCGGAGAAATACAGTACATGCCAGTCACCACAGTCACTAATAGGGTGTGAACTAACATAAGGAGATGGGTAGAGTGAAAGGGGCTAGGGAAGGTCACTGCAAAAGCTTTCCCAATGACAAAAATTCAACTTTGATTGTTAGACATGAAAAGTAACGAGATGCCATACAGCTGTTTCAACAAATTTTTCCTCGAGAAAATCCTAGTTTTCCTCCCTCTTTTTGCTTTAAGTGTACTTTTTCCAAAACTGCATTGACAAATGAATCATATTTTCCCTGGCTTGTCATTATCACTCACTCTATTTCCACTCCGCCAGCATGTAAGGAGGAGGAGGGAAGATCCACGGGACTAAAGAGTGTCGCACCAATCTAGAAACACACAACGTGCCTGGTGGCAGGGAGTTGGGGGGCATGCGGCACCTTTGAGGCAGCGTTTCGGCATGAAGGAATCAAGATATGACTAAACGGTTAAAATTTTTGTTGAAAGGGATCTAAAATATCTTGTTTATTTAAGAAAACGTTTTATCTGGGCCAAAAAACTCAACATTCAAAATAACTGTATATAGGCCCTAGAGGCACGGCTATCCCATGTCGCACGAACTTGGAACTTCTTTATTTTTCTCACCATTTCGCACATTTTGAGACCACGAATTTTTAAATCAGATCATTATGAAAAAATAAGCGCTACTGAACCCTTTCGGTTTTGGTGTCCATGCCGGAGTATATAGACAAACGGTGCGGAGTATATAGACAGACGTGCACATGCTTGCGGGATTTTCTTAAAATGCATCCTGAGCATTTTCCAAGGAATCATGAATGGCATGACTACCACACTCGCTCAAAATGTGACGTTCACCTCAAAAGTCACCATCCATCTCTGGCTCTCAAGGGACCTCATCACACTCCATCCATCATTTTTAATAAACTTCCATCTGAATTGAAAAGCTGTCCCCCTTCCCTATTCAAAGTTAAATTACGTAATTTTTTAGCAGGTAAAGCCTATTATGATATTAGCGATTATTTAAATGATTCTATGTAATTTGTATTATTGTATTTATGTAATTTTTATCATAGTGATTTTTGAGACGAAACCATGCAATGTATATTGCCAGTTCTGTGAATAAAAAATTATTATTATTATTATTATTCGTTCTAGCTAATTTGGTGAGTTGGGAGGGTGCAGGGGTCGACCAGCAGCAGCCCCAAATGAGTTACATAGGACAGACAGGTTATTAGGTACATAAAAGAAAAATGCATATCACCACAAAAAAGGCTAGTGGATAGGGGAGAGTAATGGATAATTGGGTCGAACCAATCTTAGTATTGTTGACTAATGGTGATGACGATGATGATGATCTACGCCATGAGCATCTTCCTTCCAGATATCCTCTCCCTACTCGTTTAATCCACAAGGTATCTTATTTTGTATATAAGTCCAAACCATATAATGCTGATTTCAATGATTGCCACGATATTAGGCCTCCAGAAGAGTCTCTAAGTTCATTTTTTTTTATCCATGCCCCTGTTTCAAAAGTTTTTCTACTCACTCTCCTTTAAATTTTGCTCATTATTATTTCATGGATGTCAGGCCATTTCGAGAGAAAATGAAAACAGATTTACTTGAAATGATGAGGTGGGTGTGGATGCATGGAAACCACAATTATGCAACAGTGAGGGAAGGTATATACCGTGTAAGCACGTGCTAGAGGCGCACCCCTATTTTGAGCGTCAAAGCTAAAGAAAAAAAAAATTTGCGGCATTTTTTTATCCTATCGTGCAGTGTTGCAGACGTATGCCTCGACTTTCGACAGTTATCAAAATTTCCTCTTTCAATACTAATTGCTCATTATTATTTCATGGATGTCAGGCCATTTCGAGAGAAAATGAAAACAGATTTACTTGAAATGATGATTGAGACTTTCAATACTAATTGAAAGAGGAAATTTTGATAACTGCGGCGGTAATAGCGACATTTTTTCAGCTTAAAATACACGATCTGTATGGCACTCGGAGATAACTATGTATTCACTTGTGATCTTAACCTTAAGATGCTTACTAGGCATGGTTGGATCGGATACCTCGGATCCAAATATCATTATATATGACACCAATATAATTTTCAGTTGCAATAATCCTCATATTAGCGTCTGAAGTTAATTTTGGAAAAATTAGGTCCTCAGCGTAATGGAAATTACTTGGCAAGACAGATGTTGACTATTAACCAAGTACCGTATTTCTCCGAATATAGTCCCTCTTTGAATATAGTCCCCCCCCCTAATTTTGAGACTTCAGTTTCAGGAAATAATTTTTAAAATGCATTTGAATATAGTCCCCCCCTTTACTTTTACCACGGATATTTTTGGAATAAAAGGGGGACTATATTCAGACATATACGGTATGTCCTTCAAAACTACGTGTTTCTCTATGCTTGATATGCGATTACAATTTGCAGTATAAATGTTGCGGGATGCCCACTCATGGCAGTAAATTTAGCACGCCCTCTGGAGCAAAAAATCCCACACGATCTTTTCCATGTTCACCTCTGAGGTACCGACGTGACGGCATGATGCTTACAAGAAAAGCAAACAGGAGCATTTTAAAAGTACTTCACTAAGGGAGAAACTCCCCTGTCTGCCACTTGTTTTTGACCTAGGGTTTCAGATGACTGACTCACGCTGAAAACCAAGGCTACTCAGTTCCCCTTAGACTTGCGACCGGTGTAGGGGAGTGGGGGAAGATAAGAAGTTTGTGTGAGAGGCGGCCATTTCTGGGAAAAAAGGTGCGCCTCTTACACCCAGTTATATAGTAATTGCAGCAGTTATTGTAGAGCAGGAAGGACATCATTTGCCTGGATCAGGAAAAAACCTTACTTGAATTATACATCTCAGTTTCCTTGATTGATAAGATTTAAAATAATCATCTTATTTAAAGTTAGGAAATATAAAGTTCTTTATTGCCAGAAAACATCAAAATAATACTATTTTTAGAGCTTCTGTGTATATTATGCTATTTCTGCATAAAAATATTTATATTGATACAATTATTTGAACCAACATGCCAATACTAGCAGAATGTATTGGTACAAAATCATTTCACACAATTCATACATCAATAAAGATCGACTAAATAAAAAAATGAGGCACAAAATTATTACAGAAAATCACTCATGCACACATTCATTAAGTAATGAATTTCCCAAACACTCACACTGTCAATCACACAGTCGACTATTTACATCTCCTTAGTAACATCATCATAAAAATGACTATAAATACATCATTTCATACAGACAGTAATGAACACAAACTGTAGCATTTAAGGGCTCACATCAATGTTTCACAAAAATCAGAAGATTATTCCCCCTATGACTACCAGTCGAGAAAGTTAAAAACAAATTGTGAATTGCACACTGCATGTTAGCCAGCAGATATGATACCAACAATCAGTAATCACGGTGAAAGAAATATTACCCAATTTCCCTACGAGTGAAACTTCATACTTTATAAAAACATTGCCTGTCAGTCAAATCACAGTTGGAATCCACATTCAATGCTTAGTTGGGTACATATATATGTATATCAAATGGTCCATGCTACCCAATGTAAAAATATATTCTTACGTCATTCGGTTTATTCTGAATTGTGCCCTTGAATGCATGACAACATGTGTCATATTTGAATTCTCAATGAACAATGAATATTGTAATTTTTAAAATGTTAACAGCCAATTTCAATCAATTTCTTGCATGCTAGCATGCTTAAATACTTTATTAGAGTTGCCTCCTTTTGAAAGCAAACATGGATACTCCAAATTTTGGCTAAAATTTTTACATACATGGGGAAGCACTATGTAAATATTACAGGGTAAGAGAGCTTGACTCCACCTTCAATGATGTATAAACTACACAACTGTAGGATGTAGACTTCAAAATGCACATAGATTTGTAACTTGAGAATAAGAACAGCAGACTCAAATTATGTAGAAATGCATTCAAAAGAATTTCTAAATAAAAACAATGCTAACAATGCCTAATTAAAACACACACTGCAAGGCATAAGAAAAATAAGTATTTATTTCAAAAGATAATCCCATACCCTATGGTTTCACTTACGTCCTTATAGAACAAGGATAATTTGTTTGTTTACAAATACGATTGATAGTTTTCAAACACTTTTGATTTGGGGTTAAAAAGAGGAAGAAATAATTCTTGCACCTTATCTAGTCTTTCACAGATATTCACACATTATGAATCACTTTTTCCTCCCAAACACTACCTTCAACTTTTTTCAAGAAGTTCCACTCACTGAAGTTTCCATTTTGTAAATGCAAGAGCCAGTGCAAGCACTGCATTATGCGGTTATTGTGATCTTTTTCCTAAAACGTGAACCAAATAGGCTGAAACTGAAGAGACTTCTTTTCTTCTTCACGGGAACTCCTTTTCTTTCTGTAATGATAAAATTACAAAAGACTCATTGAAATAAAAGGTAGCATTCAAATACAAAAATTATTATTCAAATTACATATAATGCCCATAGGCGACCCAAAAGATATGTTCAAACAAAACTTAAGAACTACCAAGTCAAAACTGAATTAGCAAGAAGATGCTCATCTTAATTATGAAATTTATACACAACCAGTCCTTCATTTCAATAACAAATTTAGAAATTAACTGAGAAGGGTCCAATTTCAAAGAACCCAGGCATTTCACAAGTGAATTTGGCCCGTTATTGGGCATTTTTAAATGCTTAACAAAGCAGTCATCGGCATTGTAAATCCTTGGACAGAGCCTGATCAGGCATTCGAAAAGTGCAATTTAATGCAATTAAGGTCTCTTAAATAATTCAATAATGATTCCTATGAAGCTTGGCTGGAAGAGTATTTCTCAACCCTTTCTCAGGAAATAAAAACTCTTGGTGAGGGGGTGACTCATTCAGACATAAACACTTCCCTGGATTTCATCCAGGTTAGATGCTTCTTCTCCATCCTTGCCAACGCTTCGATGAAGGACTCATTCATTATCATTAGGGCTATGGATGCCAGTTCTTTAGTGGCCAGGGTTATACAGCGTGTCTCTCAGGTTAGGTCAGTTCCTATTGGTGGATGCATTAGAACTGACCTCACCTGAGAGGCACGCCCTATAAACCTGGTCACTCGACAACCAACATCAACAGCCCTGATAATAGGCAGATTTAGGAGGGGGTACGGGAGCACGTGCCCCCCTCCAAATTACCATGAGTTTGTTTAAAAATAGGTACCTTAGGAAGAATTTTAAATACTAATATGTTGCATGCAATCCCAGAAAATGCCCAAACAAAACTCTGTTGCTAGTTTCCCCTTCTTGACAATCATCGGGGCTGGTAAAATCGATGAAGAGACACAATAATAAGGAGACCATAAAGTGAAAAGAAGATGAAATTCCTGGATAAGATAAAGATGAGACCAAGACTGTATATGGATAATGTAACGAACAGGACGGACAATTGTTACCACAGTATGGATACCAGATTAACCCTTCTAACTGCGCAAATAAGCTGAAATACAGCTCCCCAGAGGCACAAAATAATAATAATAATATTTTTTATTTTTGCATAATTTTATTAATTATAACTTTTTACTTAAGGAAAAAATGTTTCAAAAATATTTAGGGCAATAAAAATAAAATGGTTAGGGGGGGAACCACTGCCTTCAGTTGACGCGAAAATGCTTTGTACAAGGGAGTAAAGAAAACTTTCAAGAGACTCGTATTGAGGAGGAATTTCCCTGAACCAAGGTCCGGCGCGAAAGGGTTAATAAGCCTTTCTCAGTTACAACATCTTCAATTCCTGTGTGATATTTATATATCCCACCAATGCATTGTAACCATGATGATAACAAAAGAAATTAGCACAATCTCTCAAACCAGTGCAAACAATGTATTGCATCTGCTCCAAACACTCCACATCAATGCTAGGGCATTTGGGGCAGGAGCAATCAAACTAGGCTATATATGCTCATTTCCAGGCCTTGCCGTCTGAGCTTCAGAGCATTCAGAGCCCTTAAACCGTGAAATGGACTGGCCTGTGGAACTTGAGGCGAGAATCAGAATGCAACCCTAATGCCAAGCTGCACCATATCCATGGAAACCAAGTTTATTCCATTTATAGAGATGTATTATCATTTGGACTACCTGGGAAGTGCAAACACAAGTTTTCATTTAATTAAATGAGATGGAAGAGTGAGTCTCGGCACAGATTCCATTTTCAGCCATCAAGTCTCCCCTAACTTATTTATTTTCCCATACTCGTGTTTGAATGTTTTTTTAGTAACATCCTTAAGATTCTTTAAACTCTTGCATGCCTTTATCATGCACAGAAATATAAATAGAAGGAGTTTATTTTGAATTTAAATTCTAATAGGCATGCTTGAATATTTAAAAATATTATTTTTCCTGCCTTGTATTTGGCTTACATCCAAAACAAGCAATATTCACTTTTGCAGGGTTAACGATGATGCACTTCATTATTCTAGATAGTTGCTCACTATGGTAACACTAAAAAAAGCAGAGGCAACACATCAATCAATATGATTCAGTACATGATGAATTTCAAAAATTGAATTCTGTGCGTCACCATTCAAATACATACCCACTACATAATATGAAAAATGCTACCACAGTATGTAGCAAGAATAGAGAATCTTAAACTAAGCAGTAAATATTCCAATCAAAGGCTAATATTTTCCTACTTACGTATAAAGATAGTATTTAGGAATATACTTTCATTTATGAGGGGCTGAGAAGCCAAGGGGTACAAGTAATTTTTTTCTCAACAGAGTTAGGTAAAGTTAAATGTTAAAAGAGATACACAAAAACTTGGTTGCCAAGGGATATGAGTGAGTCTCTGTTCTGTGCTGATAGCTAGTGGAAAATCAAATGCACTACTAAATATCTAGTTGATCTTGTTTGTTTTCTATACCTAACTTCTGACTCTGTTTAGAAAAAAGAAATCACTTGTACCCCTTAGCTACTCACCCATTCATATATTAAAGAATATTAATTTTTAAGCGTAAGCAGACCTCTCAGTAATTTAGTGAAACAGAATATAGTCCATGAATAATTTAAAACCAAGAGTACACATCAATGCCATTTACCAAGCTGAACGAGGATATTTCTCCATGAGCAAAATCTCAGAATTGGCTGGCATAACAAAGGACCAGAATATTGGTAGCAGGGATTGACAGAATCTCAGTATACTTACTAATAAATGGTGAGCGACTTGCCACGAAGAGAAGAGGTTGTTATTTTCACTGAACTGGGGACTATAATCTTTCACAGCGAATCACTGCATCCTTGCCCTCAACTCCCACTCTTCCTTTCGCTGCTGGATCCGTTTAAAATGCGGTTTACTATCCTCCTCCCCATCCATCCCCAAATCAATCGGCTGACGGCACACCTCGGTGATTTCCGAGGAACTGGGCTTACCAAACGCATCCGAGATTCCCTCAGATTGTATCTGGGAGGCCCAAGAGGGACGCCTCGGGTCAAATGGTATCCCGACCCTATTTATCTCAACTCGGACAGGTTGAGATTCAGGTGGAAGATTGATGCTGGAACCCCTTGGTCGCTTCTCCGGAGATGGTCCCTCTCTCCTCGGAAGGCTTCCGCCTGTCACCGATGAGCGGTGAATTTTTGGCCCCTCACTCGTATTTTTCTCACTATTACTATACAATGAGTTACTTCGTAGCTCAACGCTGCCACCGTTCAGAGGACAGGGAGGCACGATTCCATTGCTGGAGGGTATTCGCTGCAGAGGCCTCAGGTGGTGGGATGTCTCAGCTGTGTGGGTAGGTGTGGATTTCACTGGGTGCTCCAGATCCTTCAGGAATTCTCCTTTGATGAGAGAATCCCTTTGCTTTTGTTCCTTTGACATGGGCAGTATCACTACATCAATGGCATTATCCCCACTGTCATTCTCCTTGTCACTGTCCCGGGACCTCTGCTGATTCTGAGGCGGTGGATGACTTTCCCAAGTCTCGGAGTCCTTGAGTTTCAGCGAACGACGAGCAAAAACTTTGAAGAGCTCCGGTTCATCCTCCGTTTTCTTCGCTCCAAAATCTTTAGCCGATGTCGACTTCCTCCGAGGTACAACTTCAGAGGATGAATCATCCCCAGACACCTTTCGCACTGCTTTCGGTGGCAAAGATGCATCTTTGGGTTTGTTGGCATCATTCTGTGCTGTTATGACCCCCAGAGACTCTCTCACTGACATGGGCCTGTTTGGCCTGACCTCTTCTTTGTCCTTCATGGGTGTGACAATGTTCCCAAGCCCTTTGCTACTCAAATCCTCTGTTGACTTGCGAGTGATTTTGCTCAGACCAGGAGCATCCTTCATTGGCATAATCCCACTTTCACTCTGGGCTACAATGAGTACGTCTCGAGAGGGTGATTTTCTCAATGGACCACTTCCATCATCCATTTTGACTGTGAACCCCTCAGAATTTTCAGCCTTGTCAGCAACTATGTCGCGTTTGAATATCCCCGACCTAGGAAGAGATGACTCCTTTGGCCTGACGATTTCAACTGGCGGTGCCATTTCAATGGAATCCCGACTAGATGTCCTGGACCTATACCCAATCTGCTTGTCACTGTTGAAAGAGCCGCCTGTTCCACCTCGGCTGATTACTGGTGAACTGAGATCTTCAGTTTGGTTAGTCTCTAAACCATCTGCACTGTGGGGCCTCATTCGTCTCCTGACTGGTGTATTACTTAACTCAGGCTGATTGACTGGTGTGGGCACACCTCCAGTTGAGTGAAGCACGACATTGGTGGCAGGTCGACTGTCCACGTGGTTCAGCTGAACCCGCAAGAATTCAGGAACGTCTGATGACTTAGCTACAGATGCATCATTTGGCAAGGACTGGACTCTCTTATACCTAGAAGCTGCTGACGGAGTGGGGGCTGATGATGAAACTTCTTCCTCAAATGGCTGGGTGGGATCCATCTGCTCCTGCATTGGTACGTCTGGGATCTGTTCCACCTGGGGTATATTATCAACAGTTTTTCCATGGCGCAGTTGCGAATCCTCCTCTGGCTGCTCCATCCTAGCGTGCCGAAGTATTACCGATGTCTCAAAAGTATCCATTGGCTGAGCCATGGGAGGAATCGGAGGGCACATAATAGTGTCCAACTCCGCATCTACTTCCCTTTGTCTTTCCCTCCATGTGTCAACATTCTTTGTATTTGCCTCTTCATGAGTAACAGAGAAGTCATTTCTATCATCGTACACAACTTCTCTAGATCTAGTTTCGCTCATTGCTCCATTCACATCCAGGGTCAGGAGCCCCTCGGCAGACGACTTCAACAGAGTCTCCTTGGGTGAAGTATCTATCTCCATCACACCATGACTCCTGCTTTTATCCACCAGAAAAGATTCGGAAGGAAGGACATGACTATGATCGAATTCACTCCTTTCAAGCATCACTGGTAAACTTTCAGGAGCATCCTTTGAGGTCAGAATGGTGTTTTGATCCAGGCGCTGAGTCTTCAAACTGGAGGATTTTGATAGCATCACCTCAACGGGTGCTTCACCATGAGATGAGAAGGGTCTTGGCGGCTTGGGTTTGGTGGTAAATGACTCTGAGCCCTGCGTGAACTGGTGGTGGCTCTTTTCCATCGTGCCTCTTTCATGACCTGAATCAACCATGTCCTCCTGCAGCACTAGGGGCAGGCTGCGGGGACCACTGAACTCCACTGAAGCCCACATGGCGTCCTCAGAATCGTCCTTCCCTTGCTCCTCCATCTCGGCAGAGATTTGCCGACTGCTGGTAGACCTCGGAGTGCTGTGCACAAGGGGTGGCCAAGATGTGGAGAATGGGGCAGGCCTCCAGCCCGGGGAGGGAGGCGTTGGATTAGCAGCACCCGTGAAAACCTCGGTCTCACATATGACTTCGTGAACATAGCGGCCATGCACATCCATCCTTCGAGATGGGCCTTCAACGGGGGAAGTGGGACCCTCAGGCGACTCATCCACCTTCTTCTTGCTGCCACGCCAAGAGAGTATCCGACTGAGAAGCTTTGTTCCACCACTTTCCGATTCCTCTATACCCGAAACATCTTCAATGCCTCCACCATCTTTCTCCACCCACTCTCTCGAATCTGATGCGTTCTTGGGCAATGACCCAGAAGTAACATCATGCCTTTGGGTGTGAGAATCTTCGATGAAAATTTCCTCAGCTTCGGTTCCATTTTCCCTATTCACCCAATCTTTCGAATCAGAGATACTTTTGGTGGGTGATCCGTGAGTTCCATTCCTCTGCTCGTGGGAATTATCCGCTGAAACTTCCAATGGCCTCACATTAATTGGCTTGCTAACACTGTGAAGCGTTTCGGAAGTCGAGTGATGAGAAGATTTGGGAAGCAGAGAGGCGCTTTCATGGAGTGGAGAGGCATTGAGCTTGCCACTGCTTGAACTCTGATTTTGAGTGTGACTCCCTCTAGACAGCATCTCTGTAGTTGATGATGACGTGGACATGTGCTTGTGGAGGGGGATATCAGATGGCACTTGGATTTGCTCATTTGACGAAGTCTCTGCAAAAGAGATAAGCCAAGCAGAAAAGCAGAGAGAGGGCTATTAGCAATTTAAAGCATAGGGTATAAGTAAACAGCCAAGAGGCAATATATTCAAGATTGTGAGAGGCACCAAGTACCCATGTTGGAAATAACAGAAGTGCAGGCACAAATTTCATTGGCTGCCATCAAATGTCCACTGATTGTAATACTATATTTTATTCTTCAGATAGACAGCTCCATTTCACATTCAGCAATTTAAGAAATTGCGAATTCAAAATAACAACTGGCTTTAAAATTTTATTGCAAAGTACCTATATGAAATATGCCAAAGATCAAATTTAAGACATCATAGCATTATTGCATAAATACAAAATGGATTTATTTTCAACTAATGCTTAGTGTTATATCATATTTAAAATCCCACCAATTAATTCAAAGATGAACAGTAAAATATTGAGAGGTAAATACAGTAAACAGAATTATATCCTGAACACAAAAGACAATGATTTTCACAAAATTTGTTATGAAAAATATGTAATCACAATTTATCCATTTCAAAAACATACTGTCAAGCATCACAAAGCATGAAAAGATATTAGAGAGCAGGAAGTAGTAAAGCAGGCATGTAACACCAGATATGCAATAACCAGAAATGAATAACCAAATTAGTAATCCTGTGTTTAATAGTGTATAATTAATCAAGATTCCCTGAAAACAAAAAAGAAAGCATCTTCTAATCCTCATGGAAACATTGCAAACATTATGAAAGCCATTATTCACAGTCTTCATGCAGAGCCTAAGACTATACTACAGTTATAATAAGATATTCATCAACACTACAATTTAATCCATCAAAGACATAGTTTTCCCAAGAAATATTGATGAATTAACATGCAATTAGCAACTGTCCTTTATTTTCTACATTAAGATATTGTATCAAATTAGTATTTAGAAATCTGTGATGAAGTTGGCGCTATTTTCTCAGGACCATCCTCTTAAAAAAAAAAAACTTGAGAAGATGTCAAAAACTTGACTGAATACCCGCTGACTACAATCAAATTATACATGATGACAGATTAATCACAGAGAATGAAACACGACCACAGCCACTTCTTTTTGAAGGCATAAGTGCACAAAATCCATATATATTTTGATAAAATTTAGTTTGACGAACTTCCTTAGTTTGAAAAAAAGTTAATATAATATGCACTAATTGACTAACAAGAATCAATAAATAATTACATATAAATCAAAAAAGATAATTCTACAAGAATATAAGCAGCTATTAAAAGACCTCAGGTGGATTTTACCCTTAAGTATACAAGAAACCATTCCGAAAAAAAGAGACAATACCTCTGTACAAGCAAAATTAAAACTACACCATATGACAAGAATGCTCACACACACATTACACTCTCACTAGCAAATATTTCAAGGACATTTGTCCATAAACCATCACCATCAACAAATTCACTCACTTTACCCAAGCAATTAGTTAGCTATGGGATTCACCTCTATGCCACAAACAATTAGAAAACTGAAATTGAGGCAACCATTATCATTATACATATACCTTGCACCAAGTGAAAAAAAAGTAAAAATAACACAACACACAAGCACTACAAATAAAATTCATTACGTGACACACTCAATAAATAAATTGTAGACCGCTCTAGCTGACACGAATACACAAATTTAGAACTTGCCTTTAACGGAAAAAAATCTTTGAAATGATGCCATTTGATGGTTTTCATATCAGTTAAGTAACTAATATCAATAGAGAGAATAACATTTACATTTTAAGACAGAGTAAATAAATAAAATCATCATTTTTCAGTCATCTCAAAGCTCAGAAGCATTAATTTCAAGTCTACCATGTCATAGATTGTGTAACTCACTAAATAAAAGAAAGCCATGTGCAGCCCAACTGCATTTTGCAGGGCCCTTTACCTAGTTATTTTCGTTGTGCTACTATCCTATATTAACCGCAATAGAATAGTATCAGCCTCCGACAATCTACCTAAAATGACCACTAGAATTATAGATAATGGGGATTTTTATAATCTGCACTGTAGATCCAATAACTTTCAACTTTTGAGGAGTTCTAAGATTCTACATTCAGATGAATTACATTGTTTGGCAATTCATGTGAATCAGGTGCCATACTGCTACGTTTATACCGAAGAATTTAATTTCATATAGTGTACCTGAAACCATCAAGCACTGAACGCCAAGCAAGCCAACAACAATTTACTGTGAAAACTGTGCTTTCATGAGATAAAATAATCTTGGAGAAAAAATGTCAACGTAACACAAATCAATAAAAGCTGTTGTGAAAACTCATGCTTCAACACTTCACAAGCCAAAAGAAGCACACACCTGCATGAACAGTTGCAAAAGTCAACCTCCACCAAATGCATTGTGGAAAATCAGTCCTTATGGACGACAAATTATTTACGATTGATAAATAAGAAAATGATGACTGTAAAGCCAAATTACCTTGATTAAAACTAGTCTCAGGGCTGCTACAGCGGCCAGAATCTTCATTCACTTCAGGAGTTGTCGGCAAGGAACCAAGTGATGTAACCTGAAAAATAAACAGAGAGACATGATGAATACCTGACCAGTGACCTGTAAAGCTGGAGCTCGTAATTTCATAAAATATTTGGCAAAAGGACAATTCTTCAACAGGAAAAGCTCCTAAAGTAGGTGACGGATAGAAAAACAGAAAACCATTTCTTTATCTTTCACACTGTATCATAATCAACAATAAAAAATAGTGGTTGAACAAGTATTAGTGCAGTGTTACGCCACAATCTCCACCTTCATGATTGAAATAATACAAATGCTCGACACACTTTCTACATGCAACCAATATCTCTCATTGCTTTAGGCTGAATTCCAACCCAAGTTTACCACTTTAGTGTATTCATTCATTCACAAGGCACCTTAAGCACAAACATACATATAAATTCATAGGTAAGGAAAGAAAGGGATAGGAATATGTAATGGAAAATGAACAAGGACAAGGTTAATGACCCAGTCAAGCCACATTTTTACCCTCTGATTTCTGGCTTTTTCCATCCACCACAGCACCGTTTTCCTTGTCCATTTTCTATTATATGTTCCGATCCCTTTCTTTCCTTACCTATGACTTTAGTATATACTATGTACTAATGCATGTAAATCTAAGGATCTTCGGGGCGTACTAGCAAAACTGGAACCTACCTATGTATGACCGAAGCACACATAGACCAATATGGCCATCTATGAATTATACATCAAAACAAATCGCTTGGTACTGTATTGTGCTCAGGATCTGCAAAAAAACTTACGGATAAAAATGGTTATTTTTATTCATATGATTCAATTTAAGTAGGTTAGATATCACTGAAAAGAATGATCCTTAGGGAACAAATGGCATAAATTCATAAAAATGCAAAAAAACTTACGGATAAAAATGGTTATTTTTATTCATATGATTCAATTTAAGTAGGTTAGATATCACTGAAAAGAATGATCCTTAGGGAACAAATGGCATAAATTCATAAAAATGCAAAAAAACTTACGGATAAAAATGGTTATTTTTATTCATATGATTCAATTTAAGTAGGTTAGATATCACTGAAAAGAATGATCCTTAGGGAACAAATGGCAAACAAAAATTGTAATAACTGACAGAGTGACCAGAAAAGACCTGTGGAGAGGCAGAGCCCCCAATTGAGTGAAAGTGAGCAATAGCATTATACAACTAAGGTATTCCACCAGGTAAGGTTTGCATGGAGAATTTGTGAATCGCTCCGGCCATCTCCCCTCCCATAAAAGACCCTCCTCTTCAGCTCACAATAAGGTCAATTCCCATTCATTCTAACTTAACAAATTCAGTGCGGAGCACATCAATTGACATGCTCTGCTGGTCGGACAGGGAGCCCTTTCGCCGCCTCCGTACGTGACTAATATCCACTTCCAAGTCTTCCAATAGTGTGTATGGCCTTCAGCAACCTTCCCTCTTTCAAACCGCGTGCACCGTTTGTAAATGGCAGTATTTGAACGGATGTTATGGCACGGAAACCTATCTCTATTTTTCTTTCCCATTTTAACGGCCGATTTTGACGACTTTAATGGAAATCGGGCCTGCATTAAATGAGCTAAAATCCTATTTTCTCTCTCCCTGAATCCCACGCACCAACCATTCTTCCATCTAACACTGTTTTTAACATCCCATTCCTGCTCAGTGCTCACTCCATCCAAACCCTTTCTCTACTGCATATCTCTAGCAGCTTTCTCTCCATGCACTTTGCCATTCCTCTTCCTCTCCGTCCACTTCATATGTCACATACACATCTGTCACCTTCTCCTTTCTCTTCCACACCCACTTAATATCCACATAATATAATGAAGAGAACAGTCTGATGATGTACTCACTTCTTTTAAGCGTCTGAGCCTGGGTGCTCCATGAGTGCGCTTTGGTCTCACGGCCATCTTATGTCGGGCGGCACTGTGGCTGAGAGGCTCAGCAGTTGCTCCAAGGTCTAGCTCAAGATCTAGGAAAAAAAATTGCAGGTTGATGAGACATACTCAAATAAGAAACCACACTAGATGGTAAAATGAGAAATGGGAAAATTTTCTTTGTGTTAATAATAATGATTCTAAATATTTATGCCAAGAAAAATTATCACGGTGTGAAGGAATAGCCGACCATGGGAAGCTGCCCCATAAGAAGAATTCTGCTGACATGTGACATTACAAAACTATAAGGCAGGCCTAAAAATAATAAGGCATATACCCAGTGGCGTAACTATGGGGGGATAGTTCCCTCCCAAAGCCTCAGAGAAATAAAAATATATTAAAAACTATTGTCTAGTTTGGGCATGTATTAACTCCATCTGCTTAAAGTCAAAGATCATTTACTTATCATGTAAAACGTATTTTCAGGCATGTAATTTTTCAAAAATTTTCCCGCTATCTCCCATTGCCTGGGGGAGGGGGTCACCCCTCCAGGCCTCCTCATTCCCTCCAAAGCGTATTCCTTGTTACTCCACTGCACATACCTGATCTAGAGCATAGACTTGTTTATAACTTCAGTATATGTCTTTAAAGGTAAAATCCTTCAAGCTCTTCACATATCAGAGACAAGTTTTCCATTCCAGTGCTTATGATTATTGTTAAATGTGAACTTGAGGTACAGAAACCTTTCTAATAAATTACCAATTTCATACTTAAAGGAAAAACTCATATTTACACAAGAATTTCTTTTCCACCATGAATAATCAACTGAGGTGAATAGACCAACAAAATGCATCTAAAAGTTTTACATTAGCCGACAGAAGCAGCAACCACATTTCAAATTTACATTGCATTATTAAACTTATAACTGCAACAGTGGACATGCCACAAGATCCAAATCTAAATTTTTTAAATATGTGGACTTAAGCCAATCAATGCAAAATTTGTGGACTGACTTTAACTGACTACCACTGTGAAAGTATTTAAATATTAATTCAAATCGGGCTCAAACAGAAAGAAGTAATGAAAATGGTTTAAAAACTAAAATTAGAATACTTACCATATTGGCTGCTAGACTTCTCTTGCAGTGACAATTTTGAAGAATGGCCAGAAAAGTGTCCCTGTGAGTCCTTAAAAAGAGAGAAAATACATTCTTTTATTACATACTACCTGCAATCAAGTGCAGTTCAATATGCAGTGAACAAAGTCGTACTAAGCCACTGCAGACACCAAAAGATAGTGGTTCTATAGCGGAGGGGAAAGTTTTAAATTGAATTAGAAAGAAATGAGGAACATTAGCCAAGGAAAAAAAAATCACTTTACAAGGAAACTTCAATACACAGGTGGCCATTCAGGCAGGTTAAGAGTTAAAAAGAAAAATGATCCAAATTCAACAAATTACAAGACATTAAAGGAGGACATGATAATTTTCTTGGCTCAGAATGTACATGTTATTTTTAAGACAATTAAATATCCACATACTGCGGAGATCAGAAATCTTTTCTCATCGAATTCTGTATTCTGTCTCATATTTCAGAAAAATTTTAATTTCAGAAAAATAATACTGACAACATGCTAATGTAAATGCTTCACTTTTATATTAATATTCAATTGTTCAAACACAGGATGGAATTCCCTGGACCAGGATTTTTTCTCGTGGCTATTAATGAGAATTTAACAGCCGTTCACATGCTAGGTTTGAAATAAATCACAGTTACAGAAAATGCTATTACAAAAATATGTGAATTTTACCACACAACACTGTAAATGTTACCTCCATAACTGTTCTACAGACCATTTTTGGTTTAATAAAACATTATGTGAATGACTGAAGCCAAAAGGAGCTCCTTATTTTTAGTGTGTTTAGTTTAGGTAGCATTTTTGAGGTACACATTTTATTACACATACCTCATCCATATCAGAACTTCCCATGCTCAGCAGTGATCCCTCACTGCAAGTGCTGTGTGACTTGCTCTGGATCTCCTAAAAAAAGAAAATTGGCATTAATCTTTGAAATCTACATAATCAAAAGAGACGTTGAAGAAGCAAAATTGCAGCAATAAGAAATAAAAAATCCAGGGAATAAAGCAACCTTTGATGTTTCAAAATAAAAAAACTTTTGCAGTGCAAGAATGACAATATCATTTCATATTACATGGACAGAACCACCATAAGAATTTTTTTTCTATAAGGGGAACATATTTTACCACAAAAATCACCACTTTAGGTTCTAATTGAATAAAATGTTCAATTGGAATAATAAATTTCAATGCTGTTAATAACAAAAACAGCAGATTTTATGATTGATTAAACAGAACATGAGTTTGCATAATAAAAAAATTAGGAAAATTAAATGGTTCCAAGTGGTGATCCCAAAATTTTAATGTGGTTGCACTTGTAAATTTTGAGTCTTGATAATGATGCAGTGTAGCGAGGCATGTCGACTGTAGTTTAATAAATTTTTATGTGGATAGTGCAAAGTGATTCACATCATATCTCATATTGGATCTCCATAAAGCATATGCCTCATCCATCCAATTCATTAAATTATTGTGCAAATAGTTCATGCATATATTTTAATAGATTTTTTGGTACTCATTTATACATCTCAAATGTGTATTTTGTGTATTTTTCGAATGCATAATAAGCGTGTTTTCATACAACTGAATTATAAAAAAGAAAGATATTTTCGATTAATCGATCTTTAGAATCAAATTTCGATTTTTGTTGAAAAATCGAGCATTTTATTTCGATTAAAAATCGATTTCTAGCTAAATCTATTTCGACCGATATTCTTCCATCGATAGTTACATGATAGGGTTAAAAAAATTGTAAGAACTGCCCCGAAAAGTCCGCGGGCCGAAAGCGAGGATGAGACGTAGGATTGAGCAGGATTGCATCGAACCTTTTGATCGGAGCGCAGTCCAGCCTCTCCCGATGAGGGTGAGTTGCACGGACTGCGGGGGAGGCCGAGGTCTTCCTCCTCGTCGCTGCTCCGGCCGGCGGAGGCACCTGCACCCCTCACTCCCTCACCATCGCCCTCCCGCTCCTGCGAGTGCCCGCGCCATCGACGGCGCCTCACCGCATCAAACAACTCCGCCTGCAAAGGAAGAGCAAGGACATGCATTAGCAACACGCACCACAATCGAAGAGTCTGATAAACGTACACACCGACATGTTACCAGGGCCTGTTTAAGCAGTAAGCAAAGTACGCAGCCATGTAGGGCCCCAACAAAGGGGGGTGAGCCTAAGCGCTGGTTTTTAAGCTCTAAAAATATCACATTCAATATACATGGGCAACCGCATTATAAGTTCACGCTGACATTTAAGGCTTGACCCTTTTTCCTAAAGTGTTTTTGTTTATTTTAAAATATATCCAGAGAGAATCCCAACTACCTCTCAGGTTATTTTTGAGGGGGGGCGGAATGTTGTTCGCATATAGGAGAAAATGGTCTAGAACCGGCCCTGATTAAGACCGTCCCACTTATGACCATCCGAAGTGGCGACCAAAATTATTTTCAGCATTTTAATAGTACTCTGCCGATTACGGTAGGTTTCAATGGGGTACTTAAGAAGCATTTTAGTAGCCTCCCCTTCCTTCATGTACTTCCCTCTTCAATTCACAATAAGGTCTACTCCTTCTCATTCTATCTATTAAAAAAATCCTATTCTCTTCCTTCCTCTCCCTCGTTTACCCAACATTCTAACCTCAAACATTGTTTTCAACATCCCCTTCCCGCTAAGTAAACCCTCCACCTTCTGTCTCCTCCGTATCTCATTTAGAAACTGCCTCTCCTCACCCACCATGTTCAGCACTTCGTCAATTTTTATAAAAATCCCCAAAATTTCTTCTTCGACATCAATAAGCTTGCTCTTCTCTACAACAGTTATTTCCTCTTATTTATACTATCACTGAGTCAAACCGCATCATTTTTTTCGTTCTCTTTTGTAGTAGTTTTCGCATTTTCGTTTTAAATTACTATTAATGTTGTCCTTGTAATAAATAGATTAAAAGGATCGTGCGTGAAAAAATAAGCAAACTCTACGCAGCGCAACTAAGTCAGTCTGCCCAGCAACGTTTTAGACTAGATTTTGGCCTGTAAATGATTAAATAACTTTACGCATGTTATTTCCGACTTACGACCAAATTTTGGAAACGTATCCAGTTCGCAAGTCGAGAGCACACCTGCGTAGAGCTCCAGGGACAGAAACTTGAATGCTATGGGATCGGGTTGGTGTGGTGCCTTGAGTGATAGCTTCACACTCTTTGGGAAGGCATGTATCATGGGGGGGCCTTGTACGCTTCAACCCCCCGAAAATTTGTCCCTTGTGGCGACTACCCGCGATAACTCCGCTGAAGAGACGACTAGCCCAGGGGTAACTATCCTCCGACACTATTTTCGAAACACCCATGTTTCCATATGGTCAGATTTCATGTCTGCCGATAACTGATTTAGTGAAATGAATATTTCTCCGATGTTTGCGAATTGACAACAGTATACCATGATAGGCAAGCCGAATATCGCCAAAGCCCACCCAAAACATGTTTCTGACAACGTGCCTGCACGTGGGCCCGGATCAAATTCACTTCAGCTCTACTTCTTCAACCTGACTTCAACTCCACAGATGACAACATTATCTATTTCCCCACGTCAGGGATGAAATCCAGTACAGTCAGAGGACACAAATATGAAAATTAGCGAGAGTACAGGAATAATTAGCGAAAATATTACAACCACAGAACTAGTAAACTGTTTATATTGTTATAAATAGCCACCCGCGTGAAGCACCAACTAGTGTTTAGATATTTTGAAAAATCAGGAAAAAAAATCAGAGAAAATATTAGTTACGTACGTACCAAAACCTATGAATAGATAATAGTTGAAGATAGCACTGCAATGGGCTGGCTAAAATACTTCGATGGGAACGGGAAGTTTTATAAGTAGATAAGTTTTATTTATACGACGAAAATGTTCCATTAGTACGTACAAGAGTCTTGGCGGATTATGCAGCAGGGATTGTCAGGGGTATGCACGGGATATAGAGCGAGAGATAAACAAGGTAAACAGCTGAGCAGTAACAATGGCGACGGGTTGATATACACGATACGCAGATATGCGTATAATGCACACAGCTTACGAAGATTATCCCAAATAAATCCTCACCTTGAATGACGAAATCAGGGATAGGAAAACCAATATGATAAACATAAAGATGAGAGTGACACCATGGGTTACACGCGATTATAATAATTTCTTTCCCGAGAACATCTAATTGGAACTAAAGCACACATGAGCGGATTTTAAAACCGGGAAGCAGGAGTTACCTCTGAGGATGCACAAATCCCGCTAGATCAGTCTCTTCAAGTAACGGATACTCGCTCAAAAATTACGCCGTTATATTGAAAATTTAAGGGTTTATAACGTTATTAACAACAGAAAAAATAAAAAAATTCAAAGCGGAAAAAAGAATAATTGAAATAACAAATAATAATAATAATTAATGTATGTTTTGGTCATTCAAAAGTCCTGTCAACTACTTAGTTTTTAAGTTACATTTTCACGCAAACAACACTACAGACGCCGACAGAATATATGCGCAAGTCTCACGCAAGCAAGTTACACGCATATACTTTTGTAATCTGACTGGTTGAGGTGAGATGGAACCGGAAGAGTTCCCATGTTCGCGCCTTCGGCGCTGTCACTACGTGAAGAGATACCGCTTGCCTTTTTCTTAAGTTTGAAAACTTTACCTCAGTATTTTCTTAGACTCAAATTCTATTTTTGAGAAACAGGCAACAAGGGTATACTCAAGTTACTGTGAAAATTAAATGATATTGGCGAAAGTTTTAAAGGAGTAGCCCGTCAAATAAAAGACAAAACACTACAGTCGTTAGGGAGGGATGCGCCCTCTTAAGGGATTCAAAGACATTACACGAGCTGCCCGAAATGAAACGAAGGGAAAGCGTAACAGTCAGTTTCGAGATTTGAACCCAGCACCGGGGATGACAATCGAAATTAAACGAAAGTCAAAACCAGTCAAATTATAATAGTTTCGTTCCCAGGATCAAAATGTAGAAGCGAAACGAAATGGATTTTTACCTGGGGAGCTAAACTCAGGGTCGAAACGAAATAGGGTGGTTTCCTATTATTTTTTTTATTGCCTAAATCGAAAGATTATTACTCCTGGAGTACGTATTTCACGCTTTTAGATTTTTAAATGACGATATCTATTTTTCGCGATTAAATGAAAAGTGAAAATTTTCAAGCGCGCGAAAACGCGACGCTTAAGAATGAATGTCGGGAAGTCTCTCCGCGTGACGTATTTCTGGTTCCCCCTCCCGCCCTGCGAGGTGACCTTGAGGCGAGGCTTAGCGCTGATACGACGCAGGCTGCTAGCGGCTAGCCTAGTACCCTGCTGGCTGGTAGCGCTTGGCTTAAATAAGGATTATTAATAACTTATCAAACGAGGAAAACTTTCCGACCTTAGCCAGTTTTAATAAGTGATTGTTAAGACATGTTTCCCTGAGCTCTGCGCCTCATGCATGCAATGGTAACCTCAGACGACGTATAACTCCTATCTTCTCGTATAGAAACTAGGTCCCTGTGACGTCACGTGGAGTGGCATCGCATGGGCGCCAATCTGGCCCTTTTCAAATGAGGATAAAAATGGACCATTGCCATTCGTCTAACCCGGTATTTCTAAAACAAAATAATTAGTATATTATGAATACACTAATGGTGGGTAACGAATCGCAATCAATGCCTTTCGTTTTCTTTGATGAAGGAAACCACCCTATTGGAGTCAAAACTACTTCGGGTCGAAACTTAAGTAAAACTCTCGGACGAAACGAAACGCAGATAACGTGTCCCACCGGAGGGATCACGTGCTTCACCTTCAAACAAGTTTCATTTCGACCCACACCGAGTACGAATTAAGGTTGAATGAAGTAGAGTTTCGACCCACCGCCATTAGATGCCTTGGACACTCATACTTTTACCACTAACACGAGAACGGTGAACGCCAACTGGCCATTCGATTTTTAAACTCAATTTTTAACCTCTCTACACACGTGTCAAACGTAATGGGTCGAAACTATTCCCTCTTATCCCCCTCCACTCAACTTCTGGGATCGAAACTTAAGTATGAACGGCGAAGTTTCGATTAATTTAGTTTCGTTCTTTGGAGTAAAGTTTGATCCCGGGTCGAAACTGAACTCCTTGGTGTTTTAATTTCATGCGGAAACGAAACTAAACCTAGGCCTCGTATTTTGGTTTCCCTCCGGGTCGAAACGAAATATTTTCGTTTCGCTTGCATTCCCTGCCCAGCACATGCGTACGAACCATGTTTTTTAGATATGTTTTCCTCGCCGTCTGACCTTCAAGCACCTCCCCAGACAGCTGTTTATTTCCCTGAAACGATTACACCCAGTTGTTTAGCATATTATCGGACCGGAAGTCTCTTCCTTCCGCCGGCTAGCGTGCAAGGTGAATCCATCTGAAGTGGAATCGAAATGGGATTTTAAAAACCTAAGACACGGTTGCCTACCAAAGGGCGATTTTATTCAGAACCCTCGATTTCGTTAACGAAAAGAGGGCATCAATAAGCAAATCATCGCTGAGGAATAGAATATATATTCGGAGGCACGCAACGTACTCGTAAATGTGGGGGCAGAGAGAAGTCCCTCGGTTTAAAGTCAAATCGTACCACTTGGAAGAGGCGGGAAATCAAATTACCTAACTATTTTTCTTCCTATTAGAGTTTTTTTTTAAAGTAAGGCGTAAAGTAAAGGAGAAAATAAGTCTGGTTGGATAGGGGTAAAAAAACTTGGAACCAGCTGAGGTCCAAAAGATAATGGTTGTAGAGGAATTAAAGTTTGAAAGTTTAAAGTGTGAAAACATCAGAAAAAATATCAGTTATGTAAATACCAAAACCTATGCATTTATAATAGTTGAAAATTGCACTGCAATAGGCTGGCTGAAATAGTTGGATGGGAACGGGAAGTTTTATCAGTACATAAGTTTTATTTATACGACGAAAATGTTCCATTAGCATGCACGAGTTTTGTCGGATTACGGAGCAGGTATATGTACGGGGTACAGGGCAAGATAAACACATTTAATAAATAAAAGATTGTAGCACTTTACCAAATTTTTTACTGCGTAAAACGCGTTTCGGCTTACAGAGCCATCATCAAGGTACAAGGCGTGACAGTGTTAATGGAAAAATCCGTCGGTATATCCGCGAGAGGCCCTACAAACTATAGCTTTCCTGGAATAAAAATTTTTGGAACAAAACATTTACTTCTGGTCTTGTACCAGATGATGGCTCTGTGAGCCAAAACGCGTTGTACGCAGTAAAAAGAATTGTGGATAAGTGCCACAATCTTTTATTTATTTAAATATGTCTAACTTCCATCAATTGAAGCCTGAATCTGTTGAACTTATTCAAGATAAACACGGTAAATAGCTAAGCAGCAAAAATGGCGACATGAACCGTGTTATAGTTATACCATAAATGGGAAATGTTTTATTTCAAAAAATTTTATTCCAGGAAAGCTATAGTTTGTAGGGCCTCTCGCGGACATACCGACGGCTTTTGCAATTAACACAGTCACGTAGACTATTTTTCGCATCCCTGTTGCTCCTGGACTCATCTCCCATGGGTGTTCACGTAGTAAATAATTAATATTGCCATTATCTTACCAGATATGTAGAGCACTGGAAAGCCCACCACACTCCATTTTTTTAAGGTTTTATTTCATAGGAAAGAAGAAAGCATGCGGTCCTATTGAGTATCAATTGGCGTTTTTGAATGAGAATAGAGAAATTATTTAACAACACATTTAAAGCAACATATGGAACACCCAAAACCTGTTCCTAAGAAACTACCGCCCTATGAAAATAATTATACTGAAAATGTTTACAAAAGATCACTTACAATAGAGGCTAAAAAACGATAATTAACACTACGAAGTGCTCCACCAATGGAGTTTCGAATTCAACGCCGCAAAAGACACTGACTGTGCAATCATATATGGATGTAATTCAGCAGAAAATAATTCTGCACACCGCGCACAATACCCTTCACCCTAATTAATCGCCAGATGAAGTCATGTGATTATTAATTGGAGAAAACAAACCGTCATCAACAAACACCAAAAACATATTTTTATTGAACGATCGGAGAAAAAGAAAAATGAACATGATATCCCTGAAATTTGCAACACAACCAGTCTTTTCTGCAGTTCACCCCATCTATTCGACACAAAAAAACAAATTCTTAAGCATTGAAGGATATCCTCAGCCTCGAACTCGATAAAATTTTAATTTCCGTGTTTTAATGTCTTATCAATTACGCGTCGACTGGTGAAATAATCTGCATGTCCAAAGGTTCGCGAGTTTGAGCAAGGCCAGTAGATAAACAAACGACGCTATAGCCACAAGTTCCCTTTCGAGCCATATATGGTAGGAATCTCGGATTAATACGGCGGAAAAAACATTAAGCTCTGATGTGGGGCTGTAGATTAAGTAGGAAAGTGAGGAGCCCGTAGATTAAGATTACGATACAGCATACTATTCAAAGTATTATACCGGTTAAGGAAGACTTATATGAAACGTTTTTGCGAATCAACATGGCCTGCCTCCTCCTAAATTTAACTTCCCCTTTCATTTAAGGTAAGGCCTCTTATTATAATTCAACAATCCTAAGATTGGTTTGACGCAGCTCTCCTATCCGCTAACCTTTTCATAGCGACGCATTTCTTCTCTTTTGAATCCTTTACAACCTGTCCTATGTAACTCACTTGGGGCTGTCCCTTGCCCTTCTTCCCTTCCACCTGTCCTCCTACGATTGTTTTCATCAGGCCTTCATGCCTCATAATGTGGCCAACTACGTTGTCCCATCTTCTCCTTAAGGTTTTCAGAAGACTTCTCTTTTCTCCCACTCTTCTTAGCACTTCCTCGTTACTTATACGGTCGATCCACTTTATCTTCATCTTTCGTCAGTAGCACCACATTTCGAATGCTTCCACTATTGACATCTCTGCAGCTGTTAAAGTCCAAGACTCCCTCCCATAGAGAAACACACTCCTTAAGTATAGCATCTGATGAACTATTTCCTCACTTCTATAGTTGTATTTTCAGTTGTAAGTATATTCTTCTTTTTGTAAAAAGCCCTCCTGTCTCCCCTAATCTCCATGCAATATTCCTCGCACTGTTCACTAAGCACGTATACTAAAACACTATAGCAAAAAATCGGTAGGTACAGATAAGTTTTGATACCGATGCATATATCTTAGAAAACATAAATCCATACATACACACATTTACTTTCCAAATCTTCTGCATAACTAGTGAGAAAATCGGTATCCCAATGATGAATAAAACTGAAGAAAGATTTCGTGCTTTCCCGGCGAATGGATTTAGTGAAGAGTTCACGGGATCGCCACCGGGTCATGAGTCATGACCCGGTGGCGATCCCGACAAGTCTTCATTAAATGAATAAAACTATTTCATAAACGGTACACTATCAATACTAGAAGGTTACCATGGAAGCAGGCACAAACAACTTCGCGATCACAGCTCTATGCTTCTTTTTCCTCCCGAATTCTATGTTCTACTTTTAGCTTGAGGGAAGGCCCACCTAATTTGATTTAACAACGATCCTCTCTTTTCCAAGCTCACACCAACCGTGGAACTAAACAAATGAGAGGACAAAAGTAGTAAATTCAGTATTTCCGCTAAATCAAATCAATCGTGACCAACCACAAAACGCACAGATTTTTTGCACAGCAATATTCTGATTGCAAAAAATCGAAGAAGTAAAAACGAGACATGTTAGATAAAGATTCATATCAGGTATCTAATCAGAAGATATATCTTGCCCACGAGGACGTTAAAAACCTCAAGAGACCGGTGATTAAAGCCGGCCGGCTAGTGAGCGTTGATTGTAAAGGTTACAACCTGGAGACAGTAATTTCAAACAGATACCAGGGCAAGAAAAAATTTTTGGCCAGATTACGCACATTTTTCTCCATCCCATTATAAACAATTCTATCAAATGGCTCACTGTACAGCTCTATGAAACTAAGGTCCTTAAAAACACTCAATTAGACTAGTAAACACATTTAAAAAGGTATCTCCAGATATTTTGAAGGTAGTTTTCATGACTTTCAAAGAAATGAACATATTTCGGCCGCAATTTTTAAATAAAAACATAGTGAGGGAATGCAGAAACCGAAAGAAACAAAAAGGTGATGCATGAATAAGGAACGGAACCTGGAACTCTCAAAGAAGAGGTCACAACATAATCCAGTACAAGCTATTAATTTCTCATTGACCTTTCTGGATCCAATTGGAAAGCGATCAAAGATTCACACTCGACAAGACAGGTGATGTCCAAGCACGACCCACCACCTTGTGAAGGCGGCACACAGAAATGCATGAATGAACTAAAAGAGCACACGGATGAATATCCCAGCTTGGCCTTTTTTAAGATCTCAGCCACTGATACTCCTGGCCGAAAACTTCAAAAGCAATACTTTCTCAAAATATCCATTTCGTTTTTTTTTTCAATAAAGGTTAAACGAGACGCTTGAGACGCGGACGACTCGGTGGTGTAAGGTTGGTACATGACGGCAACAACAATGGGTAATGGACCAATGCAGGAAAGGGGAGCTACGACGCTGCACTTCATAACGCAACTGAGAGGGTTAGTACCACAGCTACGAACCACATATTCAAAGCCCTTGGATATAAAAGCTGTGGATAACAAAATTCGGCGACATGGCAACGGTAGTCTGTACTCTGTAAGATAGGTAAGGAACAGGATGATCAGTCGTCCAAGACGTGATTGATTACTAGGCAAACCTTCGGATGCAGTTCTCACCCAAACTCACAGCAGGTAACACTTATACGAAACAGAGAGGAAATAACCTTATCGAGTTTAGGGTTATCCATGATTTAGTCCAGGGATGCAGGAACACCCAGCTTCCCTCCAGATTCCAGCGGTATTGTCCAGTAAGGTGAGCAAACCCACGCGCACTACACCTCTTCAGCAGCACAGCCGGCGAGGAACATTGGGCGGAATCCACCAGAAGAAGAAGACGTCCCCTCGCTTCATCTAAGGCATCCGATTAGCACAAACGAATTATTGCCACGATCGCCGGAGGGGATGGGGGAACTTGAGCAAATAACCGGGACGGTTTGGAAGGACGACTTTCCAAAGTGGGTGGACGGATTGCGATTGCGAGCATCGTGCCGAGAGCACGGTATCTGCATCAAAACTGCTTCCCCTCTATCTCTTCGAACCCTTTGGGCATCGATACGCGCAGAGCGGGGCAGAGCGAGAGGTGGCGGGAGAGGAATGAACACACACAAAAAAAAACGACGACGAGCAAGTTAGACGAGCGGGTGCGGTGGGGGTAGAGGGATTGATATTCATCAAACGCAGACTCGGTGGCACTGATTCGGGGAGAGGATGCCACATCGCGTCGCGATAATATGACGGCGACCGAAGAGGAGATGATAGGTGGGAGGGCACGGTGTGGGAGAAGGGAGGGGGGAAACATATGGGAGTGGAAGGAAAGAGGGAAGCAGGGCCGACTGACTGACTGCCGTTCGAGAGCGGTGTGTTTTGGATGACGCGACCCATACCCTCGGCGGAGCGGACCAGAGAGTTCAGAGACCGCAGAGGCCGACGATATTGCGACACCAAAACATATGAGCCATGCGCCCTCCCGCGGAGGTACGGTCGCTTTGTTCCTGTACCAACCGAGGGGCGGTGGCGTAGCCGCAGGGAGGGGGGGTTTCAGGTTACAACCCCACCCCCTTGGATTCTTGATGTTGAAAACGTGATTTATAGGACTCAAAAATTGTAATTTTGCACGAGTATTTATTTATATAGGCCATCTTATACATTCCTGGTACCTCTTTCAAAGGTTCAGGGAGGGGGGTTGTAACCCAGAACCCCCCCTGAACCTTTAAAAGAGGTACCAAAATGAGTAAGATGGCCTCAATAAATAAATACTCGCACAAAATTACTATTTTTGTGACCTATAAATCACGTTTTCAACATCAGGAATCCCGAAATTATTCGGGGGAGGACCCTCGGATCCCCTTTCCTCTGGGGTGTTTTCCGTGAACCCCGGAAGGGCCCCGAAATCTCCGGTAAACCTCCTCCCCCATTTCAAAAGCCTGGCTACGCCACTGCGGTGGGAATAAGGGTTCGATGGTCGAATCCGTATTCCGCACATATTTCGTCAAAAAGTGTGGAAAAAAGGTTCACTAACCGGTACATCTGTACTCCCCAAATGACCAGTAGCTGGAGGTTCGTTTTGTGAAAAGAATTTTCAGGAAGTGCGAAGACTAACAAGTAAGAGAAACAGTCTACTTTCCCCACATGAGAGTTCTAGAGTATGCTGCTGGTATGAGGGATCCTCATGAGATAGGCTTAATCAACGACGAGCCAGCAAACAACTTTTTCCAGCAAACAATCACACTCGGTAATGGTCATTTCTTTTCATTTAGGAGAGGTTACAAATATTATTGTAACGATATTAATTCATGGTAAAGCAATCCAAGATTCATACACAGGAGCCCCTCATTTCTCTATTTCAAAAGCTCTTTCTTTTTAGCCCCTGATATTCGTCTAGTTTGTGCCCGTCTTAATTTTCCCCAAGTAATCGCCTCTCGATATTCCATAGGAGACATTTCATTCAATCATTCCAACCTTTGTGCTTCTGTGTCTCTAATTACCGTGTCTCATGACGGAATTATGGAAAAGAATTTATATGGTATTTTCCTCACGTAAAGTGACCTTCAGAGAGAAGCCAACATTTAAAAGGCAATTAAAAGATGAGAAAGCAAACAAATGCCACTTCAACACGCAAAATTTCTTTAGAAATTTTATTTAAGAAAGACAAAATTAAAAGATAGTATACTTGTAGTGGGTCGGCCATGGGCTAATTCATACGTCGTAGCCCTCATCAAAATTTTTCCTTATAGCTCGATCTTTCTTTCCCTGACGATTATTATCCTGAGGTGTTCTAAATTCCCTTGTATCGACTCCTGTACCAAAACACTACGTAGGCAACGTATTTTATCATGTTTTTTGTTCATTTTTCAAAGCCGGGTATTGAATAAAATTATCACATAGAAATTCATACGATAGCGAATTGGACAATGGATTAATGCATTAAACGTAGACTGTTATACATTAAATTCTGTCTGAATAACGAATAGGGCAGAAATACTAGAGCCAACGTTTCGATGGGTAGCTCAGTCCTCATTTTCAAGGAGCTAAGCTCCTTCATAGTGAAGGTAGGTCTGCGGCTATTGTAACGTCGAAAACAAAAATTCGGATAATCCCGTAATTGATCTCCAGCCCTTATCCTCACCTCCTAATTCCAAGTCAAGGAGCCAAATATTTCCACTCTTCACCGACCTATTACCCACGCTTGTAGCGGTACACAACGATTTCATAGCCATACATTCTACCATAATCCCACATATTCTGCAGCTTTAACATTTAATCCACAGTAATCCGTCCCTCCTCTTCAGAATTATCATATACGCAAAGCCTCGTAACATGTACGTATACGGATAAACTAAACAATAGGAATGCTAAAAATGTTCTAATGAAAATGTTACACACATAACTGTATATTTTAAAATACATTTCGACAGCAAAGTCTACCTTGCATCCATAAATCACTCAAGTCTCCTTATCATCATCGAGCTTGACACCTTATCGCACTTCGGCATAATAACGCGCGAAAACTGAGATAATTGCGATTGCCTCCATCTGACTATGATGAGCTATGGACATTTGGAGCCTCAAATTCCCACGATCAGCTTGTATCGAATCACTCAACAAAATATAAATCTATGTGATCACCACCCCAAGGGACTGTTGCATGCGTTAAGGTGGACGAGATCATGGTATCAGTGACGAAATCTCTCGGCCGCATGCACTTATCGTGCGCAGATAGCGAGTGGCAGCTTGCACCACGTGAAGGACGATGTACGTTCGAGATATCATAAGCATACATCCGTCAACATTACAGGGTCGGATAATGGATTGGGGATCAGGACGAGAAGGTCAAAAGGCGAAACTTTTTCAATTTTCATAAGAAGATTATGCTGATTTTTCTAAATTAAGCATAGTTTTGGGAACCCAAAAATACTTTAATTAAAGTTTATTGACGAGGCATCGGCTATCAGCCCCGACTATGAAATCTGGCGCGATATACTCGGTAGGTTTTCCTCAATCCGATATACTACAAAAGAACGACTTCGGATGCATCATCAGACACCTTTTTTGGGGGAAGAGAATTCACAATAGCAAATGTAACCGAAGAAAAAGATATCTAATTAGAGTGGCATAAAATTTTGGTGAGAGTGATCAACAAATTTTTCTGATAAATTAAAGAATGTGGCTAAAAAAGAACCATGATGGCGTTGAAACACGACAAGCAGTATCTTAAGCAGAGTGGCTGGTAAATGTCACATTAATTAGTTTTTTTCTCAACAAAGCTATCAGCAAACAAAGATTTATTGTTTTTCTCTTGCTAACCAAGTGAAGCGGTGTTTTTTCCTTCCAATTGAAGTGCCCTTATCTGGTAATATGGAAACAATATGGAAATCAATACGTATGTCAAATCGCAAGCTTCAAAAACTTGACCTTAGGACTCGTCGATTGTCAGCCGAAAAATGTACCGATTGCATTTTTATCCGCAGAATTATCTTTCATAGTTACCGCATTAAATGTTTTTTTTAATGGAGACGATCACATATTGTCTGGCGATAAAATTCCGGACATCATTTTTCCGAAACAGTAGTCGATGGAAATTAAATTTCTGTCAAAATAAAATTTGATTATCCATTTTTTCTACCAAGAATCTCCAAACCACGGCCCGTATCCTTTGACCCTTGAAAACTTTTCATCTACGGAAAATATATGAAAATCCGAGAATATATATCCTGCCAATATCAGATTCCGTTTACTTGTACAGCGTTTTCACCGAATTAAAACAGAGGCGCATAGTAGTGTATAATGTTTTCGAACCGACCGCTACATTACAAAACCTTACTCCCTGCTTACTTTTTCTACTTCTCCTCAGTGTCAATGAGATGTTATATAGATGTAAATGTAGATAAAATAATATTGAAATCAGAAGAAGGCGTGTACTTTTTCCGTATTGAAATAAAAACTTGCAATTTTCCACGATTATAGACGTTTATTCCGAATCATATGGTACCTTGAAGATGAAACAGTAAAATTGAAACCTAGGTCGGAATAAAACTTTATAGTCGTGGAAAATTGCAAGTGTTTATTTCAATATAAAATAATATTGAATAAATATCTAAAAACTACAACTATGTTTTGATTCTTTTTATTTGGACCTCGAGTGTGTAGTCAGCCCCACACAGTTCTGCTTGACAGTAAACGAGGTCCTTGAGCTGTAATATGCGGAGATCCCTGTTCTACACGATAGGGCAACATTTGTTTCGAAACACTATGTTTTGTAAGAGCCGCGCGGCCGTGGCCGATTCTTCCCTCCACCTCTAGCTCTTGCCTGGAGGATTAGCCATCACCGATTCGCACACTATGTAGCCCCACAAAAATACCTGAGGGGGGAAGAGGGGTTTGAACCCCTTTACTCCCCTCTCCGCCGGCTACGGCGTTAATACTCCGTTTCCCAATCTACACCGGTTTGATTTCCGATGTCCAGGCGTCCACTCAAAAGATTTCCTTCACTTCCTAGAAGAAATTTCAGGCAACATATTAACATAGAGAAAACAGAACAAAGAGAAAAAATACATAAAATACCTTTACTCATTCCCTCATCTTATGAAGGATGATTTCTACATTCAGCTCATAGGAAACGGTGGCCAGGATAGGAGATATAGATTTGGGCCTCAAGAAGCAAAATAAAATTAACTTGAATTTGCGACAACAACTGACGCCATTGAACACAATTAATGGCATTCATAACAGTCCAAATTTTAAGCAAACTAACGTTCATATTATACCTCCGACGACAATATTCGACCGTGAAGAGCTGTCACGAGTTTTGAGCTACTTCCTATGTTTTGTTCAGCCCCCATTTTTGAGAAACGACGTGTAGTACATTTACGAAGAAAGCATTACAGGACGGATGGAATCAAGAAAAATTCGTTTACCATCGGAATATGTTTTTGATGGCTCGTTTCAGGATTTTTGCGACAAAAAATTCAATGGGTATGGCAATGAATTTTATTATTTTTAATTCGGACGACCCAAAGATCATTCGCAATTATAGGATACGATCTTGTTCCGCTTTGAAGTTCATTTATTTAACAGCTATTTAACCGTAATAAGATAATACATCGTCGAGAAACTTTTATCGATGTGCCATTGAATTCTTCCGCGCAACAAACAGCGCATCGATGAATGTTAAAATGGTAATAAGAACAGGCGGAAGATCCTATCAGCCGTCTAAAGATAGCTCACGATATACCAACAAATCAATTCTTTATACTCTGCTTTAACTTTCTGCATAAGTTCTTCGAGTTATTAATCCTCATAATTCCAGTAAAACATGGAATAATCAAAGCAAACTTGGAGTTTGATGAATTAAAATCTCATCTCTGGTCACACTGGAAAATTATTCACTAATTTATCTCACTAGTATTCAACTAAAATCAATTGACAAGTATCATTGGGATCATTTTACGGGTGTAAAAACGTAATAAAAAATTTCTTTCACTTCCCACATGAAATATAAGGAAATCGCGTAGACAAAAAATTCAAGAAATTCCTCATTCACAACTTATAATGATTTCTTCAGTCAGTAGTTAGGACACGGTGACCTGGACACGCAAACCATAATTATATCACGGCACGATATAGATTTAGGCCACAAGAAGCACAAACGGGATGTTTTCGACGAAAAGTATAATATTCAAGCCAAAAATTGTATACACTGAAGGTACTTTCGATGATGGATGATGATGAATGAAGAATGAATTTATTTGTTCAGTTTGTGGTAAACTCGCCTCTGGAATGTGACCGACGTAAGTACATCCAAAGAACAAACGAACTAAAAAGTTATTAAACTAAAACAAAAAATATTTTAAAATTAAGCGATTGCCAAAAACAGTATAAAATGCACTAAAATACCTTTGTTCTTACCCTCATCTTATGAAGGATTATTTCTTCATTCAGTACTTAGGAAACGGTTACCTGGATACGCAAACAATATATATCACGAGGCGATATAGATTCAGACCACAAGGAGCAAAATCAAATTGGGTGATTAATCAAAAGGTGTCGTTTATGTTAATAAGAAATGAGTGTAGAAGACCGCAATTGGTGATTAAGGATTGGCAGACAATATAAATATGTAAACCTAATCATCACCCACGCTTAATAATCCGAGTGATGGAAAGCTTTTTTCACTTTTTATTGCATTTTATACTATTTTTTGCAATCGTGTTTTTATTAATCTTTATTATTTTCTTCATTTTAGTGGTGAATCATGCAATCGATTCCACCAGAGCCTTTAAAAAATGTTGCTAAAAAATTCATAACTAACGTCATCTATTGATAACATTGAAAACAATGTTTACAAATGGAAATTTATTCAATTAATTAGAGCACAATGGGACCAGATTTCAAATGTCATATTAATTGAATATTGTTTTGTCGTCGGAAGCAATTTCAGAAGCAATTTCAACATGATCCGAAGGTGAGTAGTGGATTAAAAATCAATTTCGAGATTTCATCGATGGAACACAAACAGACGGAGCAGGTTAAGAAAAAACGTTCAATAAGGATGCAAGAATGCTAAAGAGAAAGGCCAATTTCCATAACAAACAGGAGATAAGGCCACATTTCGATATCAAATTGGGGTAAAGCTAAGTTATCCAAATAAAATCTCCATTACTTATCACGGGATGCGAAATTTGAACTTGCGATCTAGTTCTTTGGCACATGATTAATTGTTACAGAGATTGAAAACAGGATTATATCGTAATAAAGAACTCAAATAAGCCGATGTTAGCCTCCAACCCCAAACAATACACGCATGAGCACTGTAAGTGCACTAAAATGGATACAGCAGTAAGGACATCAGGACAAGAATGGCGTTAGCAAAGGAGGCGTTTAAGAATAAGACAGAGCTGATCGCGCTATAAGAAAGAGAAGATCGATATGCAAGAATTTAATGAAAAGGTTAATGAAGAGTCTTTTCTGGAGTGAAGAGCTTTACAGTGCGGAAACATGGACACTAAGGAGGGACAAAGAGAGACGACTGATGTCGCTTGAAACGTGGATACGGAGAAGAATTTAGATATTGAATTGGATGGAGAAGAAGGAACGACGAAATGCTGGATATGGTGGGTGAAGAGAGGCAGCTTCTAGATGAGATACAGAGGAGACAGAAGGTATGGATGGAGCGAGTACTTAGCGGGGAGGCGTTGTTAAAACAGTTATAGAGGTTAGAATGTAAGGTACATGGGAGAAAGAAAGGAAGACATTAGGATTTTTATATAAAACGAAAGGAATCAGGACTTATTGTAAATTGAACACGGAAGTCCATGAAGGGAAGGGATACTGCCAGAATATCGTACTTCACCAATACTCCATACAAACCTATCTTACTTGGTAGAATGCTTTAAAAAGGTGTACTTCCGGGTAACTCCATAAACCTAAGCCACTGGCTAGTCCGCACATATTTCCTTGAATAACAGCAAAAAAATATCTGAGCCTTAAATATAGAAATTCAAATGGCACGAATATTGGTATCGCCAAAACGAGCTTCGATCAATCTAACAGCTGGTAAAAATCGTGTGCACATAATTTCTTCCTCCACGAAGCATAATCTAATTTCAGAATAAGTCATTAGAAGATGAGATAAAAATTAATCAAAAGGTAGGAGTTATCATAAGCAGTACGATGGATTCGTTCATTGGAGGTCCCAATGGATGGAGCGCTGAAAGATCTTATTGCCCCGTGAATTTAGTATTATCCGAATGATAATCGCAATGAAGGGGTGATGCCTATCTAAAATAAAGCTCACTGCACAGATAAGCCACGGCAGATTTCCGCGCCATCCCTCGGAAAACAACTGACAATGAGACGCGATACAGAAACGGTTATGGACGAGGAATAAATTTTAATAAGTCGCTCAGGCCTTTGCGGCTAATTGGCTCATATGAGCTTAACTATTCCTCGAAAATTATCGATTTTCAATATAGGAAAACAAAGCGTGATTCCAGACACCTATAACAGGAATGACAACATATTTATTACAAGGAAATTAAAATTTTAGAGATTATAAAATATGAAAAACGCTATTCTTTTGCACTCGTAAAAATTTCAACACCCACGAAAGTGTAAAGATAATGTTATAATTATAAACAGAGAGTTATTATAATATGTTTTGCTATAGAACTTTTCATCGTAGCTTCACACACATCCGCGACCACACAGACTATTTATTATAGCGTCGCCATAGGAAAATGCTTTCGGTTAGCAATGATGATGGTAATGTTTAATAAGTTTCTTCTATTCAACGACCATATTAAGCACTCCTCATCGCTGTGAAGACGACCGCAGTGCCAGCTGTCGAAATGCCGGCATGGAGGTAACCTTTATCTTGATAGAATACCAAGAAAAATTCATAAACGATATCACGCACTTTGCTGTAGGATTTTGATTCTAGCCATCTCACCATTTCCATTCACCACGAGTACCATATTTCCTCTCCAAAGCCTGTCCTACCGTAAGGAGTCGTATATCATCTACGTTTCCTACACAGGGCTTAAATAATAGGTTGGATTCAAACAATCAAGTTGAGCTTCTAATTTGGCTGAAACGAAAAAATCCGGATAGGGGAATATACGAATGCAAATTACAGATGGAAGAAATAAATATTTGCGAAGCCAGTTATTGACTGACTTAGCAATTGTCTAAGGAGAGGGAAATAGAAGTTACCCACCAAGGGTTAGGCTTTTGGAGTCTAGGCTAAGAGTATAGAGCCTTAACTTCCTTTACGGATTAACACCTATTCTCCTCCCTCCATATAAATCCCAAGTCAATCTGAAAATCGTTACAGGAAATAATTATCTTTCCAACATTAATTTACAAAGGAGCTTGACGCCTTGAAAGTGAGGAGGGATAGGCCACGTGCTGGGTTGCACTATGGTAATTCTAAACACTCAGAACTAATTGTGAGTAGTAATTACTATCAAGTATTTAGTACATGGTAATTCAAAGGCAGAACTCACCGGTGCAGTGGGCAGATTGAATAGACTTATCGCAACGAGTAAAACTAAAGAAAGACGCACAATAAAAATTGGTTGGTTTGTGGTCTCCACATACATTTGTGTACAGCAAGTACAGCCAAATCAAAGTATCCAACGATGCCACATTTTATCACCATCACGTGATATCATTAAGACTTCGCCAGAAGGAGAGATTGGGAAAAATACTACTATTTTCAACTATAAGGGGTAAAAAAATCACCGAAAACGATAGCGTATTTTATCCACGATCCTTATGATCACGTGGGAAATCTTTCGACAGTATTGGCATTCCAACCTTGATAAAATGATCTCGCGAAACTCCTTATCATCATCTACCGTGCACTTAAGCTTCCGACTTCCACTTCAGAGAAAAAGGTATTTACTTTAGATAGCCGTCAACGGGAAGATTAAAACAAAGCGAACGCCGGCATCTTTACCCTTCCCGCATTGGGACCTTTTGAATGCGATTTACATTCTATAATCAGAGACTTCCCACTTTCTTGCCCCGGAAGACATTTACGCAATGTCTATGACGCCAACAAACAGAAATCATAGGTATTCGCTTTCACTAAAAGACACGTCTGATACATATTGACAAGCATTTAATAATTTCATAATCTTGCAGGCGCTCCACGATTTTCGTTGCTGATATCAGAAACGTCCTTGTAAACTTATTTTAACTTTCTCCTCAATCATATTTGAAAATTTTAATAATTTAAGGGGCCGCAGGTCGTCATTATCTTCTTTTTCATAAAACGTGGGTTTTTATAAAAATGTTATTTTTATACTTTAATACTATTTTAGACTAATTAGTTTTGCTAAAGACGAATTTTGCAATCGATTCTAATTTTAAGTACAACCACCAAGTTGTTGTCTAAAATACTCTGTCTTTTATATCCAACATCTAACTTTCAGTGATTATGATTATTAATTTATTGTTAGATAATTAATTCCAAACTATAAGAAAAGTTATCAAATCGATTTAAAACAAAATGCCAGAGTTTACTCGGTTGGCAATGCAGAATGACCTTTAAATAACACAAGTTCTTTAAATCAAGTAGGATAATTATTATTGTCATAATCGTTCCATTTGCTTACATGCATTTCCTATTTGAATCAAGTGAAAGAACATTCCTGTCCATTTATTAAAAAAAATGGATTTCCATTCTCTTTAGTTCACCATTTATCCGATTGTAAAATTAAAAGTATTATCCCATGTTGACGAGAATAAGCATTGAAAATAAATTCATTAGAAATAAGTATTATCGATACTTTTCACCTTTTATTTTGTGCCTGGAAATACAATTTCCAGAAGTATCTTTTTACATAAAATACATTTACACAGTATTTCCTTATTTTTAAATGCCTTTCAAATCAAAGCACACACTAAAATCAGTTTCAAGTACACTACCGTTTTCGCCCAATAAACTTCCAACTTGGTTGGCTGCGCGTATTTTGGTGACCTTTTTGCGGCTTTCTTGCAATAATCGACAATAATGATAATTGCCATTCTATCTTGAAATTGAGAAGGATCGCCAATTACAGAGAATCGACTGTAAACGTATAACAGCGCAATCAGTCACGATGAACGGGGGAGGGAAATTCCATTTTTTAGCAGGTATGTTCGCAGTGTTGTCATCCAAAGAAAATAGGTACTTTTAGCGAAATTAAATTTGAAAAGTTTTGCCTTCAAAGACAATTTCTGCTGAGATTGAAAAGTTAAATAAGTTCCAAATAACGCTAACAATTCAATCCTTATAAATATAATCAATACTTTCTCCGGCTATTTGAGCCGACCGTGACGCCAACTCTCATAGCAGTAATTTGACTTCAATCACGGCTTTTATTTGCCAAATACTGAAAAAAATAGTACGGTAGCATGCCAATGTATATTCTAGCATTAATCAACATTAATCCTACGTCTAGAAAAATACTACAATGAGAGCTAGATTAAAACTATGATTTTCAAATACAATTTACAGAAAATACAGCCGCGGAAAGCGTATTTTTTAAGGCCGGCAGTCTATGAAGTCAATGAGCCAATAGATTGAATTTTTTATACAAAAAAAATGACATTCTATTCTTCGCTTCCCTCAGTTTTTTCATTATTAAGGTTTACAAACTAATTGAAAATGTGGAGGCAATGGAAATAACGATATTACGATTATATTATATAATTATATTAACGATAATTATGATATTGGCGATAATTTGCTGAAAGCTGTATGTAAGTTTATTCAACAGAATTTAAAATTGTTTTCACGCAAATAATTCATACATTTCTGTTAAGTTATCGCTTGATAATTTAAATTCAGAACGTATGCACTTGACTGACCCAAGGGGGAAGGTGGTTAATGGGTCTCAACGTCTTTCCTCAACGGTCGGGTCTAAAGGAAAATAGTGTCACGAGAGAAATTTTCATGGTGGACCTAGAAACCCTCATAGATGCAGTAAGAATGCACGTCAAATGCATGGCAACTCCAGAAAACCTAAGAGTATATGTGGATTCCAATTGATCCTGGGACACCGATATTTTGTTTCGCCCCGGGCCCATGTATCGGAATGTTCGTAAAAAAAATGAAAACCAAGGCATGATTTGGTGGATTAGCATGTCTAACAATGAAACGCCAAAAGTATTTTTCATAGTGCTGTTCAATACGTGTCTTCATATTAAATTTGTATGCTTTGGATTGGGAAAATACGATATTATATTTAAATAGTACACGATACGATACATAGTATATACGATAATATTTTAGAACAAAACGCTATACAAAATACTTTCTGACTATGATATTGGAAAAGACTTTTTCACAAGGAAAAAAATCGATGAAGATATATGAAGAGAGTATTGCTCACTACACTGCCATCTACTGACAACGTACACGACTAAGAGGAGTTAGATAAAAAATTGTGGCTTGATTGCTGAACTGATTTTTCATATTTACTTTTACAGACAAAGAGCGCATGAGGAATGGAAAATTAAACGACTAGTGATCATTGAATTGAGATTGCAGTTGGCTATGAATATTAACTTTTGACGGGCACTAAATTTTTCAAGCGGCGATGAGATGAGTATTCTCTTAATGAGTATTTCTGTACAACAATCAGTGCGTAAATTAAGCATTATTTCGCCCCAATATTAGAATAAAACCGCGTATGCAATCCGTAACCTGCTAAGCACTAAAGGAACAAAGCTGAATAGGGAAAAAGGGAAAAACTAGACTGGCCATTCTCTGGCAAGCTACCAAATGATTTCGCGCATCAATCACAGCGAGCACAACAGTTGTTCAATGTCAAGGCTGACTTGAATGTGGCGTCGTAGATTCCAACTAGGAAAGTCGAAATTCCAATACGAATTTATTGATTGAGCCAACGTACGATTCATACATTCACGGCTGTTCCATGGCCAGATGTAATTCACGATATAAGAGGGGAAAATAATTCAGTGAGCTCAACTTTTTAATAATATTTTTACTCCCGGAGACAAACTACGTTAACACGTATATATTAGTACTAGTATTCCAACATTCAAAGTGTATACCTACTACTAGGGTAAAAAAATTTCTGAAAAAGCTGAGTTTTGTGTCACTGAGTTATTTTCTCTCTTTCAAAATAAAAATAAAAAAATATTTAAAAAACCAAAAATTAAAAAAATATAGGTACACAATCGTTTTCGGAGTAACTATGTGGAACCATCTAACACCGATTTTGAAAGGAACTGTATAATTTTAATTAATCCACATTAATTTAATATAAACCGATCAAGGTATCGGCAAGTTAGCGCCATTTTTGCGGTGGAAGTGCAAAAAAATTCAATTAAAGACAATGTTTGCAATGATTTTCTATTGAAACTAGGAATCAGAAATGCCCGAAAACTGGACGTTTCCTTCAGCCTTCATAAAATACGAGTGGAGTCCATAAAGCAATTCGTCCGAGAGGAGAAATATCAAGAAACATCTCGCGAATATTTCTCGAGTTGCTCATAAAGGGACGGCAGGTTACAGTGGCGCCGACTCCTGGGCCTGAGGTGGCCCGAGCACCCTCCAAAATTGGTCATGGGTGTGACGAAAAAATGTGCCAGGCTTGTCGATTTTCCCCGGAGTGTCCAGATATCGAGATTTGTGTTATCAAGGTTCTAATGCTGATCATATGACTCTTCCAAAATGCTTAAAAAACTTAAAACTCAGTACTTATAAAATTTCCTGGGGCAGATCCCCAGTTTGGGCCCCCCCAGTATTTTTTGTACGTCGGCACCCCTGGGCAGGTAGGAATGAAGATTGAGAAGAGAAGGATCAAGGATTCTTAAGATTATCTACAATACGGTTGGCAGAATGTTAAACCAGGATGCATGGAATTTATTTAGCCTCCAGCTCTGACGGGAAAAGAAATGAGCCTGCCTGGTGAAAAGATAAAAGGGCAAAAAACGAGATGAATAAAAAGCGAGGTACCAGAGAAAATGAAGACAAATCGTGGAAGGGTTAGGTGAAGAGCATAAACCGGGAGGAACGCAGAAAGAGAGCAAGACAATATTCAACATTTGCAACGCAAGAAAAATAATCATGAGAGATTTTTTTATCTCCTCCTGTTCCCCAAAGTTCCCACAAGTTTGAATTATTTCTCCGAAATAAATTTAAGTCGGTACTTGAATTTTACGAGAAAATGGTTACCTAAGATCGCGGTTACCTATATTCAAAATTTTACTCCACATAGTCCAAAACGGAAGAGACTAAATAACCCTGCATAAAAAACTAAACCCAAAACTTAATCTCCACGTCACGTATTCTCCGATGAAAAAGGGAAACCAAATAAAAAGATACCTCCGTTGGCGGTAGATAATCATGCATTCGTTAAAACCGACGTAAACCAGTAGATCACAGCTAATTATAGCTAAACAAGTTCTCTTTTTTTTGCTAAAACATAAAATTTAATCAGCGGATGCCACTGCTTGTGCTTCCCACACAACCAACCTAAACCTGAGGATCACAACTAATAATAGCTAAGCAAGTTTCTTCCCGCTTAACCATCAATATTAATGGGGGATGAAGCCGCTCCGGTGACGACGAAAATGATTCAGAACACGTAAATATCGATCGCTATAAATTCTTCCTCAAGTCGGTAAGGAACGCTCGACTTCTCTCGAACTTTATCGCATCTGCGTTACGACAGCCATCCGTCACGTAGGTACTTCTTCCACCGTTACGGAAGAGCAATCAAAGCGTTGCAAGACCGCTTACAAGTCAGCCTGCGCTGTACAAGCCGCGGCCGCGGAGCGTGGAACTGGAGGGCAAAAAAAGCTCACCACTCTCTCGAGGGCTTCAACTTCGAATGAACCGGAAGCTCAACGATACGCACTGAATTTCCGCCCACAGGGAGGATCGAAGCCTTTGAGCGTGGAGGAGTCGAGGAGAAAGCAGAAACGGAGGAAGAACAAACGTCTTCACAGATCGCTATCATCACACCTAGTGCACGAAATAAAATTTGGACTCGTGGAAAGTTCCACCACAGTTATATCGCCTGAGAACGTTACTTTGGGGGCCGCGTGCAAACTACTCTTAAGCTGAAGCTAAACATCAAACGATAGAATCTAAAGATTCAAGCGCGATTGAGCGGAATTTTTCCATATCGAAATAAATACTTGCATTTTTCCACGACTATAAAATTCGTACCTATAAATATTTGTAAACGCCATTTATACTTTGAAGTTCATGTAGTAACATTGAAAACTAGGTCGTAATAAATGTTATAATTATGAAAAAATACAAGTATTTATTTCAATATCAGACGATACCACTAAAAACTATGTCTTAATCGAATCCCATCAACCCTGTTTCAAAATGAATAAATAGTAAAAATATCCAGCGAACTTTCACTGTAAATATCCCATAAGCTTTAAAGTTATTTAACAAAGCGTCCCGTAGAAACCGCAATTGTGAAATGTCAACTTCAAACCTTACCTTAAAAAACTGTAAACTATCCCCCAAAAAAGCGACGACCTTAATCTACCCCTGACTTACAAACGGATTTTCTAATTTCTTTGCTGCAAGAGGATTTCGTCGACGAAGGTCAACCAAAATCGGATGACAAGCTGACACTTTAGCAGTGGCGAAAAACATAAAAGCACTGTGAGGGGACTTTTCTGAAAGATTCACTCTATCATGAAGGAAAATGTTTAGAAAAACTATAAATAATGGTAAACAAAAATAAAATCAAATAAATGAAAACAGAATCACTTTTTCTGAAAGATTTTATGAGACAACTATAAAATTTCCCACGTGTAACCTCAATCGAATTAGATCTCTAACGAAAAACACTCCTTAGCTCGAGATTGTGGGGGCAAAGGTTTAAAACAAACTACAAAACGCTTAACCCACTTACACTAACACACTTAACACATCACTTACTACGCCACTAGCTTTACATACGCGCATAGTGCACACTACGATTCCAGGATTGGTGCACCGCAGCTATTTCTTCCGGTGACGAACGAGTTCTTTAACATCTCTTACGTGTCTTTGTACGCTGCTTGACCTGCCCCACGTTACCTACTCGTCCCTCGGTATTCCACGGATCTGGGTCCGATTCCCGATTACGTAAAATTGATTTTTTATCGCATCGGAATTTCCTCTTTTGGTGTTTATACCTGTAAGAATGTTTCTCCACGGGTGCGAGGCTTGGAAAATCACAGCAGCGAAGAAATCAAGAGTGGAGGCCAGGGGGACTGCATAGAGGAGGCCCAATTCTATCCCATAGAAGGGTGATTTCTGTAGCCACTCCGGTCGCATTATAATCTGCTTTAAAAAATGTCCGCAGCGCGGTGATGAGTGCAATTCAATCCACTTTTTTCCAATACGTATAATATTTGTAATTGCGGGGAATAGCGTTGAAGAGTTATGAATTTGATAAAAAACATCATTGTATTTCGAATGTAAATCGGAATGTAAATTTCGGTTGATACCCCTTATTATACCTCATGGAATAATCTTAACCTTTCAACTTGGAACTCATCATCATTGGCATCTTTTAAGAGGGGGCTGCACAAAGCACTTGTCACTTCACAACTAGCTGGTTAACATACATGACACTGAGCAGCGCCTACGACAAAGATAAGTAACTCGTTTGTAAGAGCGAGAAGTAGTACAGTTCACCATTCCTAGAAATTGGTAAAATTGAGTGGAGAGCCAATATTAAGGCCGTTTTACACGGGGCACGTGGTACTTGCACAATCTGACGTGTGTACGAAGGCGCAGTCAAAATTTCGTCGTGTAAAGCGGTGAATTGCTAGAACACATACGAGAATGCGTGGACGTGGGATGGCAAAATAGCCCGTTCCAATTTCGTTAATGCATTCGCGCAATTCCACGCCATTTTAGAAATTAATGCAGTTCTAACCTGCGCAATTCCGTACCTCGTGTAAAACAGCCTTTAGGATTGTTGACAAGAGACGGAAGATAATGGCGGTCCTTCCAGGGACATTTCCTCCATATTTTCCTCTATCATACTGTCAGCTAGTTATCGTGAGGATTCGCAGTTGATAATTATCACCCTCATACCTCCACGGCGAGAACTGCCTGGCAAACAGGGAAATGAGTGATTCTTTCAGCACGGGTTATCTAAAACCAAACCGGCTTCCACGGGCGAAAGTGGATGCGCATTTATTACGAAAAAGAAGGGTGTTTCCCAGCGAACGCACCGAAGGCGGAAGCCGAGAGTCGCTGTCGTCGGGAGGAGGAAAAAAACGAAAGAAAGCTCTACGGGGAGGTTGACGTTCCATTTGGGACAGGTTTATACCGTAAGCGGGAGGAGATCATCATCCCCCCATGCGGACGGTGTCACATCGGCTGCGGGCGGTAATTGTTCGAAGCGCGGTGACGACGGCTGGAGGCAAGTGACCTCGAAAGAGGCAAGTTTACCGACAGTCCCAACGAACAATGCACCTCGGTCTCTCTAAATAATAATCATTATTCATTACGAGGCGCGAAAATTCCCCAGAGGATAAATCATTTTCGTTGACCGAGATTCGAACCCGGGTCCAGTGGGTGAAATTTGATGATGATGGGGTACGAGGGGTGGGTTCGCCGCCCCACATGCATTTTCTGTAAAAACTGAAAATATGGCATTTTTAAAGGTAGCTGTCTAAAAAATGTTTTTTTCCTTAATTTAACATTATGTCCACTTGAAACCACAATTTTGTAGCTCAACATTAGACGATACCAGTAAAAACTGTAATTTTTAAACAATTGCTATCAAACCTGTTTTAAAACAAGTAAATAGTAAAACAAATCCTGCGAACTTTCATAGTATACATCCCATAAGGTATAAAGTTGTTCCAAACTATGTCCTGTTGAAACCACAATTGTGAAATGCCAACTTCAAATTATGCTTCTAAAAACTGTAAATTAACCCCCCACCCCAAAACGACAAGCTTAATCTGATCCAGTCTGGAAAGTGGCAAGTTTACCAATGGCCCCACCTGACAATGCACCTAAGTCTCAAAAAATTAATCATCATTTATTATGAGGTGCCAAAATTCCCAAGAGGAAAAATCATTTTCCTGGACCACGAACCTGGGTCCTACGGTGGATTAATAGGGAGGGTAAGTTTGGGGGAGAGGCACCCCCATGTTTTCTGAAAAAAAAACGGCAAGCTTTTTTCTCATAAGACGGTAAACTTTATGGTGGCTATCCAATGAAAGTTTTTTATTTCATCAGCTTAATAAAAAAATTAAAAAAATAATTGATGTACATCTAAAAGCCACTTGTCAATATATATCAGACCTCAGATGTATTACTGCAGGGAGTTTTTGTGTACCTAAAGCACTGTGGAAAGTAATAAACCCCTCAACCTCCATCCCCCAAAAATGACAACCTTAATATACCCTACCTTAAAAAGTGGCAAGTTTACAGACAGCCTAGGATAACGCTGCAACTAAGTCTCACAAATATAATCATAAATTATTATGAAGTGCAAAAAATTTCACAAAGGAAAATCATTTCCTTTGACCAAGGTTCGAATCAGGGTCTCCCAAATTTGTTCAGCAGAAAAAGAAGATGGTACAATCAGGGACAGAGCACCTTGCATGAATTCGGTAGACCTGGTTTCAAATTTTGATCAAGGAAAATGGCTTTTCCTCCGCGGAATTTTAACACATCAAATCCATTTGTGGGAGACTCGGCAAAGGTAGGCTGGACGCTTAATTGGGATTACTCTTTGAAATATTCTACACATAACCATCAAAGGTGGAGAGTATGATAGCCCATCGAATAGACAACTGAGCTACTAACTTAAGTATCAAAGCTTCAAATGCCTAAATAATATCTCCCATAGAGTGAGAAGTATGTGGGAGTTATATGCCTGCTGGGTCACGCTTGTCTGTGTTAAACGAGTTTTGTCCTGGATGGCATGACTCGTTGTGGTACACACTCAATTTCAGGTCACACCACATAGGTTACCATAAATTGTATAGATACACCATGTTTAATGTCTCTCACTTCTCATTTTTCTTAATGGTAACTGCTGCAAAATGAAGAAAAACAGTATTTTTGCCATCATGCAGGGAGGAAGTCAGGTGTAACCCTTTGGTGGGTCACACTGCTGTGAACACGCTAACTTGAGTTAAGAGGCTGTTCATTTTTCACTGGTGTTCCACTGGCTTACCTAGACGGCTCTCACTATGAAATCATTATTAAAAATTCACGATGTGTAGGTGTAAACATCCTTTGACCTCAGAGGGATATCCTCTAAGGAAATCATGCCAATAAAGTAGTTCCATGAAAGGCTAGGAAAGGTTAACCACTTATGTATTCTCCAACTGGAAAACATGTAGAATTTTGCCACGGAAGTTAATGGACAGTGGCGCCGACTCCATGGGGCCTGAGGGGGCCCGAGCCCCCTCAAAGATTCGTTTGGGGGGGCGGAGCCCCCTCAATATTTCAAGAAAATAATGAAGTTATATTATGCTTTGTGAAATCACAAAAATATATTGGTAATTTTTATTTCCCATGTTTGACGATAGTTACCTTTTAAAATAAGTTCAACAATGTGTTAAAACAAATAATTATAAGGTGAAGCAGGTTGACTGAATCAGGTGGTGTGAATCATGATAGTGTTTCGGTGCTGCGACACACTTTGAATTTAACCTCTTCCCGGGGCAAGACCTCGGATATGGGCCCCCCCAATATTTTTTATAAGTCGGCGCCCCTGTTAATGGATGATTTCTAATAAGTTTTCCCTCCTATAAAAGTAATATAAAAGAAGATGAAAATTTTGTATGCCGGCAGCATAGGCGAACCCAGAATCAAAACTGGGGGAGAGTAGGAAGCTGTGGTGATTCAGATTGTAACATTTTAGTACAAAAAAGGTTTATGAAACCAAGATTTAAGAAAATTATGAAATCTCTTCATTAGTTTATGAATTTATTTACTTAAAAACATAATGATTTTTATTTTAGTTCCATGTCTTATATCATTTTTCTTAAAAATAAAATTTGTTCAAAACTTTCATTTTTAACTAAATTTATTTTCACTTCTAGGGAGGGACAGCTTGCCTCCTCTGGGTACGCCCATGGTCGGCAGTGAAAAGAAAGATAGCCAGGCCTATCACCAATGGTATCGGATTCAGTGTGGTAGCTGACCATTTCCTGTGCCTCAATGAAGGGATTATCCTCGGTCCCCTCTAAATGAGCGGGCATATTGTCTTAGCACCAGAGCTAAAATACCTGTGACCACCGGTGAGTCATGCGCCGCAGTGGCACAGCGAGGAGGGGATTTTTGGGGATAAAACCTCCCCAGAGCTCAGAGAAATTTTTCAAGTTTAATCTATTTTACTTAATTGGATTAATAAAACTTAATACGATAATGTAAGGTTTCATAAAATATCCCTCAGACATCTGTAATACTCATAATTTTAAACCGTTTATCTTAAAAAATTTCTGGTGGAGGGCCCCTGCATGTCCTGCTAATCCTGGTAGGTATTCTGTACCCCCCAGACCTCCAAGTAATAGTTGCACCAAAAACCCCCCTAGCCTTAATTCTTAGCTGCCAACAGTTTCCAAACTTACATGAAAGGCACTCTCCACCAATTCCTTTAGCCACACCTTCTCAGCCACATATTTTCAACCGAGTATAGTAGCCCACATCATGCTATATTAAAAAATATAGTTGGAAGAAATTGGAAATTGAATTAAGCCCACAAATGTCATGGTGTGCCAGCCATAAAGGCAAACTTAAACAGACACAAATGGAAATAAGCTAGGGGATATAACTATCACCGGATATCCTGGTAAGAAAAAAAATCTATTTTATTGCAGACCTGGAATGATGAAGTAGGGGAAAGGATAGATAGAAATGAAGTTAGGAAATATATTATAGGAATCTCACATGAACACAGAGATAAAGCGACAGAATTTGAATTTTTAAGCAACAAATACTTAACAGAATGCTACGGGTGCTGATGCACATGGATATTCTAGGGGACTCTGGGAGATATCACGTAAAAACATCAGGATGAGACAGAGATTTATCAAATCAGAGTGTGATAAATTGAGGGAGCTTGATGAAGATTTGGAATTGGGTTCCAAACAAACGCCAATGAGATGCAACACTAGGTTCCAAAGGGTAAGAAAATGCAGACAATGAAGGCAAGAAAAAGTAACATTCTCTGGAAAGAGTAAGCTCTGAATAGGACTAAGAGATTGGAATAAGATAGCAGTCTAGTGAACCATAGAATATGAGAGAGAAGGATAAAGAGACAGTAGAAAAAGGGTGGGAGAGAGTTTAAAACAGGAACTTCAAGAGTGGCATAGAAGCAGAGAAGTCAATTGGATAAGTGGAGAGCGGAAGGATTTATAAACCGTAGATTATGGTAGAAATGATAACAAATTGTGAAGTGAATAAATGTAAACACAGAGGAAGAAATTAAAGGGAGATGAAGAAATAATGGATAAAAAAGAAGGCAAGAAGATTTGGTGGCAAGTGCAATGTGAAGAGATGGAAAAGTTCCATGAGGATGGAGGAGTGTGTGCACTGTATGCCAAAGTATTACCTGAAGGCAAAGAGGTTAACCTAGAAAAAAATTAGGAATAAGTCTCTAATTTATATTTTCAGTGAAATTGCTGCTGTGCACCGAATATGGTAAGCCTAGCAGAGGTTAGAGCTACAAGAGCAAGGAACATGAGAGTAAACATAAAAGTAAATTGCCACAAACTTGAGCAGGTGAATCAGTTTAAATACTTGGGAGGCATATTAGTGGAATATTGGTGCAGCAATAAAGATATCAGAAAGAGATTACCATATTCAAAATTTTCATGAACGAAAAGAACCGATGAAAGGATTTTTAAGTAGGAGTTCAAAGAATAGGTTAGCTAAGACTGGGATCCGGAGTATAACATTTTACAAGACAGATAAAAGGATAATGGGGAAAGATAATGAAAGTAAGCTGGAGACAACATTTAGAGACTGGTTTGTAGTTTAGAAATTGGTGAAGTGAATAAAAAGAAAATGAATTGAGAAGGGTAATGCGAGGAAACAGAGGGTGAAAAAGAGACAGTGAGTGTGAGGGATGGCGTAAATTCTCAGCGCAGAGAGGGGATGCTGGAAACCATGTTAGATGGTAGGAATATATATAAGGGGGATGGGCAAAGCAGGGAACAGGATTAATGGATGGAATGAAGGTTGTAAAATGCTCCAATTAAACCTACCACTGATGTACATCCTTCAGAGGGCCTGATGGATGCATCCCCCAACATTTGACACTTTTCTTAGTTTTATTTTTTTCTGGGAAATCCAAACTTTAAGCATTGTTTTCACACTCAACTAAGGATGACATTCGAAGATGAAAATTTAAAAAAATTACAAGTACATATAAGGTAGCTGAGTTCTATATTACTCAGGAGTGTTCTAAATTCTGTGCAGTTCCCCAATAGCACATCTAGCCAACTGTTACACAAATCCCAAATACAGTGAAACCACGGTTAGCGAACGCCTCTGATAACCAAAAATTTTGCTAAAAATTTGTCTCCGATAGCAAACAAAATTTCGGTTAGCGAACAGATGTTTAGCGGCCATGTTTGTGTTTGGTGCTGTGCGATCCCAAATTGATACAAAGTACAGGTGTTACAAAAGAGGCAGAAGCAACAAACACTGGATAAGTATTTTTCCTTCAATCTCAAAGTGACAGAGGACTTCCCCCGAAGTACTCACAGAGGGGGATTCCCCCTCCAAGCAGTAATTCCACCCCTTCCTCCCCACACCTCCATCCACTCACACCATCACATGGCAGTATAAACGGTTAGTTTTCCTATGTTTCCTTATTTTTAAATGCTTTCTTTAATTCTTTTATTTATATCTAACTCAATTTGTACTGTATTATAACTATTCTCATTTAAAAAAACATACCTATATAGCCTGTAACTTTCAAATAATAGCAACTCAATGGGAGCTAGGAACCAATTATTCCTATTTCCTTTATGTTTTATTGGGAAAATTGTTCCGGATAGCAAACATTTCGGATAACGACCAGCTTTCTGGAACGAATTGTGGCCGTTATCTGAGGTTCTACTGTAATTGTAAGCCATAAGAAAGCTAAGTTGTTATGTGCTTGTAGGTCACTCACCCTGACGCTTTGATGTGCGGCCACTTGTTGGGCAGATGAGGATGGGGCCAGGGGCTGGGGAGGCCTTCCGCCGCCGCCACTGCCATTACCACTGCCTCCGCTAGACACCCTTCTCTCCCCTGACGAGAACACACTATCATGGGAAACGCTGTGGCGCAAACTATCCTGGAAGATCTCTCCGGACGTCCTGCATCCACTGCAAAATAAATCATTAGGATACATGAAGATTTCCTCTTGATCATTCATAAATGCACACTGGACCATTATGTTTTAGAAATTAATGATAGCAACATGATGCACTCCATAATTTTTCCATTACATTGGTTAACTTCCCAGAATTATAAATTTGATTAATGCTTCAATGTTTAGGCAGATACATTTACTGTATTTCCTAGTACTAAAAAATCAAAATATATATTAATGATGAGTAAATATGTCTACATGAATAAATGTGGAAATGGATGACTAGAGAAAATAAATTAGTGTTTAAAAAAAAACAGGTAAAAAAGCATGTTTATCACGGTAGCATAGATTACATGAATATCATATACATGGAAAACATGGATATCCTATTTAGTGCAACTCAGGTCATGCAGCACAAGAATAACCCCTTATGCATGACTTTGAATTTGATATTGAAATTGAAGCATCCAAGAAGAGTGTGTGAGACACAATGTCAGCACCTAACCATATCTAAGCCACAAATGAGTATGGCCCACAGTGCTTGACAAGCACTTTCATTGAAAAATCTTATCATTCACTCTAAAATATATGGCATTGCAGTTGGTAAACAAGGGAAATGTTACCGTCAGCCTATATTGCAGTGTAATGGTTTAGCTTGTAGGATGCGGTGACCACATGGAATTTCATTCTGAGTTCTTCATCAACTAGGATACAACTTCATATTAACAAAGCACCTTCCAAAGTGATTTATTTAGTAAATTTTTTTGTCTCGGGCGTGACTTCATGGCATATATTCATAGTCCACAGAATTTTATTTATCTATGTTCCGACAACTTATGTCATTTTCAAGGTGGAACTATATGTGATGCGAGCAAATTTACACAATTTTTGGTTGATTATTAATTGGGGGAGGGGTTTTAATGAGTATCGAATAACTTTCTCATGGACAAAGAGCTTACGGGTTCGTTTTGAAGTTGGGGAGACACAACAGTGAAGATGAGGAGTGAGAAGGATGCAAAGGGTCAACAACACATACATTTTGGTTTGGAAAAGCCCAGGGGCGCCGACTTATAAAAAATATTGGGGGGGCCCACATCGGAGGTCTTTCCCCGGGAAGAGGTTAAATCCAAAGTGTGTCGCAGCACCGAAACACTACCATGATTCACACTACTTGATTCAGTTAACCTGCTTAACCTTATAATTATTTGTTTCAACACACATTGTTGAATTTATTTAAAAGGTAGCTATCTTCAAACATGGGAAATAAAAATTAACAATATATTTTTGTGATTTCACAAAGCATAATATAACTTAATTATTTTCTTGAATTATTGAGGGGGCTCCGCCCCCCCAAACATATCTATGAGGGGGCTCGGGCCCCCTCAAGCCCCATGGAGTCGGCGCCACTGGAAAAGCCTCAATCTCATACAAATAAAGGTGTCATGTTGTATTGAAATAAAAGGTAGTGGCACGTTTCCACAATTATTTTAATGAATACAATGTGTTTCTGCTCACAGAAAGTAGTCTTTTTTTTAGATCTGTTGGTAGTCCTACACCACAATATGGCTCTGTGAGCCGAAATGCATCATATGCATTAAAATAATTGTGGAAAAGTTAAACTACCTCTTATTTCAATACGCCGAGCATTTTCTTATCTTTTCCGCTGGCCTCAGTGGCGGTAGGGTAAAGTCCTTGCCTGCCAAACAGGAGGTCGTCGTTTCGAGTCCCACCTGGGTAAGTTACCGCTATCCAGGAAATGGTTGTTAGTGCATGTTAAATTGTTAACAAGTCATGACGCCGATGTAAAAGGTCAAATAGAGCTGTTTCCGGTGGTATGGAAATAAATAAATACATTTTTCTTATGTAAGATACCTTCAGAGATAATGTGAACCTTCTAATCTAACACCAAAGACTGGACATGACTCCTAATTACTATAGTACCTCTTCACCAACCCCATATATAAGTAGGTAGTCATCAAGACAATGAGACACAATCTGTGGGGTAGCCAGGAATTTCATTCGGGAGGGGTCCAAAACCAGGGTGGAACATTTTTTAAAAATAGGGTACTAATTAGATGGTTTTAAACTAATTTGAACACTTTTCATAATCGAAAAAAAATTTATTTGTCAAAGAAATCTTTCGTAAAAGCATGATTTTTCGATATTTTTTTTCTTTTATGGCAGAAAGAAAATTTGTTTTTATATTCCGGGGGGGGGGGGGGGTCCGGACCTCCCCCCCTCGCTCCGCCAGTGGACACTTTCATGGACCATGGGAGCTCACCTCCTCCTCCGGTTGTTGTCCTCCTCTGGACTGCCCTCCTCGTCGTCCTCTTCGCCCGAGAGCAGTTCCGAGGCTGAGCGGCTGCGGTACGCCTCGTCCAGGTCAGCTGTCCCAGCGTCCCGGCGGTCCTCCGGAGGCAGCGTGCCGCCGAGGGTGGAGGACCCGGCACCGCCCAGCACGCGGGTCATGTCCCGGGATCCATCCTCGGGAGAGCGGCGGGACTTCCGCCGGAAGATCCGACGAAGGCCCCGCAGCGGATGGAAGCGACGCTTCTTCGTGTCTGCAACATTCGGACGGATACATTGTCATCAACGATGGTAAAATTATGCACTGAGAAAAAAATAGCTGGGCTCAATTACATTTACTTCGTACAAAAATTAGGGAGAGCGGGGTAATAGAGTACACTTCAGCATTTTTATTTTATATATTTCACTTGAAAACTTCAAAGAAAGAGGCAATCATATTATTTTGAAGAAAATTCGATTTCCCACCAATTCTATACTTCATATTTGGAAAATTTAACTTACTTTGAGTGTTACACCTATTTTACAAAACCCTTACACAGCACGGGATTGTCCCGAGTGCCGGGGCAATACCGTACACCAGTTGGTACACCCTAACGGGTGATGATGAACGAAATTGCAAATACTGTGGGGGGAAAACAAAGATGGAGAACCTAATTTAAAGTTTTATTCCATCATCGAAATAAGTAAAACATAACATATTGGCTTACATTAAATTTAAAATAATACCAACCCCCTATCTTAGCTGTAATAAAAGTGAGCATAACATAAAAGTAAAATTAAAGAAAATCTTTTTCTAGTTACGATTAAATATTTTACTGTAGCATCAAAATATGAAAATCCATAAATATTACAGACAAACTGACGACACGACGGATGAAGGTCGTTCGGATTATTGAGGTGTTCTGACTATTGTGTGTTCGGACTATCGAGGTTCGCCTGTACTTGGGAGGATTGGCAACTCACACATTCAAGGTCCTTCATAATTCACATAAGCATTTTAATGTTCAAGTTGCTCAGAAAAGTTATAATACAATATGGGGCATTATCGTTCAACGCGGGGCAATGCCATACACCTTGCGCCTTACACGGTATTGCCCCATGCAAGGTGTACGAAATTGCCCCAGAACGATATGACGCAGCATTTTCAACCCTAACCTAAAATAAGAACAATATAGGACTTGTTATTGGTATTAAAAAATAGCCCATGATATGGGCCATTCAAAACCTTTAGTTTGAATATAGTCACTAATAAAATGTTTCCCTTACCTCAGTTCGAGTAAGTCTTTAAAATTATAAGAAAAGTTGACAAAACAGAAAAAATTTCGTCACATGCACGTGTGTTAAGGCAGAAGCTCCCAGATTGTCTTTATCGGTTTCGCTTTCCTTCCGCTATGCAGCAGGACTTCCCAGCGCTCACTACATACTCCAGCGGATCTAAAATTATGGTGCACGGTATTGCCCCGCCGTACGGTATTACCCCGGTTTCCGCTTATCAATTACGAATACAAATTACTGATTTTAAAAATTAATCAGTAAAATTACAGTAACAATAACTTCTTGTAAGATTGTTCACGCTAGAGACCACCTGGCTTTAGTCGAATATTGCATAATAATTGCAATGTGGAAAAATTTGCGATGCATACAATTATAACAGCTGTAACGATACAAGGGGTGTCATATTTTGTATCCATTATAAGTAGACTACAAATAAGAGTTGCTGAGCCTAAACTAGTAAATTGTGCTATTCAGGGTCTCTTAAGTTAGGCCAAGGTAAATCAGTGAAATGAGTAAAGTAAATGTCGATTACGAGCAATTGACAATGAAAGTAACGATTCCTCTTTCACCGTGAGGAGTAAATTAGAAATAAAAATTACAATTCCTATAAAGTATTAGATACCAGTAAAAATTACTGAAAAAGTAATCTTTACAAGTAAACCGATTACTTCGACTCGATTACTTACCAACACTGATTTTCACTTGGGGAGGGGGGGGGGGGCATTCATCAATCAAGCGCGTTTTTAGACATGGACAAATATGGTCCGGTTTTATACTGCCTGAGCACTGCATGAAACAAGTGACTGTACGCAGGCACACGCACGGGACCAAATTCATATACACCAAGGATGAAGGTTGCCATGAAAAAAATGTTTGGCTTAGCCGGGATTTGAACCCGGATTTCCCGATAATCGAATTCAGAGAATAATTTCCCCACGGAGGAGGCGTAGGAGTATCAGTATCCGTAACTAGGTCTTAACAAAATGCATATGGCATGTGATGAAGGAATGAATAAGTACACGTGATACTAGATAAAATATCGACAATTGATGAAGTATCTCACAAGATTACGAACGTGTATCGGCATTTATGATTCTCTCCGCATTTTATAATCGTGGAGTAATACCGAGTTTCAAAATTAATATCACAAACAGAAAGAAAGGCTGATACGGAGCACTGCCAAAATACGACAAATTTCAACCATTAATGCACAAAAGAACGGGTTAAGTGAAAATGTGATATCGTAGAGCATTGGCAAAAACTACTTTCAGGTACGCTAGGTACTTCATACTTTTTCCCTCATGTTTTTTCCCACAAAAACAAATCTTTTTTACACAAAATTTTCACATATGCTTGTTTATCTTTTTCACATTTCACAAATAGTGTATATTGTATATCTTTTGTATTGTAAACGTTTATCTACCATTTTTTAATAAGTTTGCATTGACGCTATCGAGGGGTTAGGTGGAAGAGGGGACTTCTTAGTCTCAACCTCGCCTGCATGAAGACATATTATTATCATAATAAAAGAAGAATGGGTTCACAGATTAATTCCCTTCACAACCTCTGCAACCTTGAGGGGGAAAATCACTGGTCTATGTGCGTAAATATTGGCAGACCCAAAGAAACTTTACATAGATGATCAAATAGGGCTGGAATTCAGTCCTTCCTTAGTCGATTATGAATTCTTCCTTCTTACTTCTTCCTTCCACACCTTTTGTGCGCCGCATTCAACTATCTGCAACCTGTTGTGTCGCTAGAGACCCAGTCAAATGCCAACGATAAGGGGACGAGGCCCAAACGAGGCACAATGTCTTCGAGGCTTACAAGCCCGTTTCGCCTCCGTCTTAATTACTCCCGACTTTGAAGTGCTAAACCAAGGAATTATTGAGCGGGACACACAGCTGAGATTGAAGAGCATTCACAGCGCTGCCAACGAGCACGGAGCTAGCTACACGAGCCGGGAAAATGTGATTATGATCATGAGCGATGCTACCTGATATTACGTGGTGAAAATGATTTACTGAAATGAAAGGTAGTTGTACTTTTCCACAATGATTTTAATGCGTACGACGCGTTTCAGCTCACAGAGCCACACACACATCATCTTTTCATCGGTCTTGTATCATCTGGTACAAGACCGACGAAAAGGTGATGTCTCGCTGAGCCGTAACGCGTATTGCGCATTAAAATTATTGTGGAAAAGTGCACCTACCCTTCATTTCAAAAGGTCGAACTTCCACCATATAACACCTGAGTCATTTGAACTTATTGAAAATGATTATCCGCTAAAAACGCATAGAACTTTTATGCCATTACATTGATTATCACGATCAAAACTTATCTTTTAAAAAATCACCTTCTCAGTGAAAGCCAAGAAGTTTTTATCTAAATGCCTTCGATTACAAGAAGAAGGCAAATTATTTGTCTTCGTCAGGAGGTCAGCAAAGATCAATAAACAAACACAATTTTAAAGATCTTATTTTATTTATTGAGTTTTTTGCTTTGCACCCACTTTAGCCGTTGTTTATTTATCAACACATCTCAAACCGTTGCATGAAAAAATAAATCTATTAAACAGGCTGAGATTTAAGGATGCTTAATAAATTTGCAAATTTCATTAACTTCCGGTGGTAATCCGTATTCTCGAGAAAGATTGTCACTCATAAATATTTTTTAACGATTTCTTATAGAAAACGTTAAAAGGAACTACGTCATTAAAATGTATTAAGCCTGAATTTAGGCCATTAATGCAACACATCAGGAAATATGGAGCACTAATTTGACACTGACCTTTATGCACCTCCTTTACTGACGAGGAGCAGTGACTTTTCTCTGGGGATACGGGGACATATTTCTCTGAGAAATTAATTATTCCTGGGGTATTTGGAACGCTTTTAAAACCCCTCACTCGCTGCGGTGGTGGAACGGTCGCCGGAAAAGGGTTTCCGCGAGCCTTTTCAGACCCACTGCCACTTAACCCACACAAGGGTCCCCGGCGCGGCACACTCCAAAAAGTGAAGGCTCGAGCGCATTTAGTTCTGCTTTTGTTTTTTCCTCTTCCCCCCGACCTATCCCGGCGCCCCCTCGGCGCCCAGAGACTTATTCGCATCGCTCCCTATTGAAGTACCATTTACATGCCTTTCCCAACGTGCACCCGTTTTCTCTGATGAGAAACTAATGGGAGAGCCTTGAAATTTTACCTCACGGACTTCTACATCATTTTAACGGTTGGTGTAACCATTCTCCCAGCAATCCTATCTACTTTCTTCACATTTAATTATCCTCCGCAATACTTTAGCGGATTAATAATGAGGATTAAATGCTACCTGCATCTTTAACCGCAGCCACCCACCCAGAGCCGGAACTAAGAGTTGTCAGGGGAGGCAATCAGTTTGCCGCCCCCTTCTCCCTATCCCCCTCCACCACCACTAAAATAGATTAACTACATAAGCTAATTTTTTGAAATGCGGCAGTTGAAATTACACAACGCATGTATGCTATTACGACGTTTTACTTATGAAAAACTTTTTAATCACACTTATATTAATAAAATAAAATAAATTTAAACACGACTAATACAAATCATTTTTTTTATGATAACTCAATAGTTACTACGCAAAAAATTGAAATCTGTTCTCCAAGTAATCCTTAAACTCTTGCCATCCTAATACGACTCCAAAACGTAAGTAATACAAAAAATTTTACACTGCCCCCTTTTTTCAACCTGATGCACTAGGTATGTTTATTAAAGCTTGGTACAATATATTTTAAGCTGTCATAATGCCAAATTGAATAGAGAACTCAAAGAGCACGTTAGAGTGGTCGTGGATCCAATCGCTCCAAATCGTGAAGAGCAGCGGAATTCACGCTTTCCAAAGGAGTGAAGCGGATTTAGGACTCGCGTGGCCATGAAGTTTTATATGAGCATTTTACATTTGGGAGTAAAAAATGTGTCTTTTCTCGATTAGGCTCGTGCGGATGTTCAAAACACTATTTATGGAATCTTGCGCATTGCGTAATATTCGAATACCCGGCCTATCATATATTTTAGCTAAAGAACGAGCTTTATTATTGCAAACAAAAACGAGATTATTATAAATTTAAGACCTTTATAAAAATTGCTAAAAAAATGGATCGCTTCTTATCTAAGCCAACAATGGTTAGCGGTGGTCCTATGAATACTCGATAGTATGCTTGGGGTCATGAAATCTCCGGCTTCTTGTGCGTTAGTAAATACGGAAAGGATAAGGAAAGTTTTTTTTGGGTCATGGGATATTATTAAATAATAGTCTGTTTATAAGGAATACTTGATTATTATTAATTAATTAAAATTATTCCCTAATTAATTCCTATTGAAGAAAATGGGATGCCATTAAGACTAACTTAGGGCATACGAGTAAAAGGGAGTCTTATTTGGCCGGCACTTTCCAACATATTAATATTTAACTTAATAGTTCGAAAGTTTCAAGCCCTGGAAAATATAATTTTTATCAGATTTAATTACAAAACAATGTATCATCGCGACTGATAGGCGCAAACGAGCGAGTACTCATTAAGTAATGATTCAAATGCCGAAACGTGAATTTCTGTACGACTACAGAAGTCGAATGTTTTCTAAAATAGATAAATTCTCTTTTACTAGTTGCAACAAATAAAAAATCCAGAACTTGCCTGTGTATCTAAAAACGTATTGACTCATAAACAGAATTTATATAGAACAACCTACGGCATGAAAATTTATTTAGAATAGGAGAGCAGGAACTCTTTTGAAGCCGATGAAAACACTGTAGAAAATCAATTAGGAATCTAAACACTTGAAAGTACAAGATGATGATTATATTTATAATTAGGAGAAAATCATTAGAGACAGTCGAAGTGAGAAGATTACCCAAGAACACCAAGACTGGTCTACTAAAGGAAACACTTGAGGACGAAAATATCTCCGCTTTGGGAACCGTGAAAATATTCAGCAATCTCGAGAATGAATTTTTTTTGCCCGAGGAGACGTCAACGAGACCATCGGAGAGAAGAAAATTATCACCTAAGAAAATATGGCGTCGTGAAAGGAATGGCCGGCGTAAATGGGCTGCCGGAGTGACAAATGAAGCTCTCTGAGGATTGGACGAAAAGAAATAAGTCCACAAAAGTCCGTGACATGAAAACTAATTAGCCGCATTATCAGGGTCATTGGAGAGGCGAGGAGGAGAAGGCCAAGGGTGACGGATAAAAACATGATAAGACGCCAGAGTAGCGAGAGCCATTTCCCGCTTCAGAACGACTGGGGCCAGAGCGCACGAAAAATTAGTATAGGTTCAAGACTAAAACCGATATGAGGTTGAAGTTACAGAGAAAAAAAAATCCAAATATCCAAGATTGAAGTGATACAGAAAACTGGTAGGTGCACGATACAAATTATAAAGCGTTCGGCCAGTGGCATATCGAAGGGGGTTGTTGGGGGGGTCCGCACCCCCCCGAAATATAAAAGCACCCTTACTTTGCGTCACAAAAGAAAATCAAATATTGCAAATGATAAATTTACAAAATATTTCTTTGAAAAATTAAGTGTTTTTCGATTATGGAAAGTGTTAAAATTTGTTTAAAACCCTCTACTTAGTACCCTGGTTGTGGACCCCCCCCCGAACAAAATCCCTGGCTACGCCACTGCGTTAATCTTCAAATTTCAAATAGACGGTGAGTGCAAACTAAGTCCGTATTAAGGCATTTTTTTTACCTAAGCCAAGCATAAATCCAGTTTAATAATTACGCTATATAAATAAATAATTTAATTTTTATTATATTTCCATCTCAGAATAAAGGTATTCTAGAATAATAGAAAAAACGGGTATATCCAAATTATATTCGATTCTTTTACTGCGGTGCACTAAGAAACTTTCAGGCATTATTGGATGGATTTTGAACTGAAGTCGAGGTAAAGAAGAGAATTGTTTGTTTGGAGTGAATCTAATTTCCAGTCCATTGATCTGTTCTCATTGCGTAGAGAAGGAATGAATGCTTAGCTAAAGCCATACAATTTTGACATGCGAAAGAATGGATTACATGCGATGAAATATATAATCACTGAATGTGGGCTGATTCCAAAGGGCATAGCCGGATAAGAAGGTGAAAAGTCCCCCCTCCCGGATTTTTCCCGTACTTGGGGTATGCGATTTGGGATCAAATAGGACAAACATCCCCATATTTCCAGCCCGCTATGTGCCCACCAGGGCCGGCTAGATCGAAAATACGATTTTCACTCTTTTTTTAATATCTCGGTCAAGAAAGCATATTTTTTAATGCGGTTTGCGGCATTTGAAACCTTATTTGATGGCACATATTTTCATTTTTTGACAAGAACTTCGGGCGGGGAAAGAAGATATGGCGTCGATTTGAAAATTTCTAATGCAAGTTTTCATAAAAATTTCTTGAGAGGGCCAAAAAGAAAAAACGTTTTCTGGAAGTGTTTTTTAATACCTTTCGGCTGGCGTATTGAAAACGTAACTTTTAGGTGGTGGAACATCGCGAAAAATGCGATTGAAAATATGCGATTTTGGCCATTTGGCTCTATGCTCTGGCCCTCCATAACACCCATTTTTAGTTATTATAGTATTGTACCGATTAAAGTGCTCACCACAGGGACAGAATTGTATTGATAATGGTGCCGAAAATGGCTTAAGGGCCTCCGAAAACTGCCGGAATGTAAGAATTTAGATTAAGAAAATGAGCTCGATTTGAGTTTTCCCCGCGTTGTATCTACGCGCAAGTGTAGTTTCATTTGTGGATATACCGCTACAAATTACCTCCATCCTGTTCCCGTATAAGCTAGATTGAAGGGGGTGGAGGATGATCATTTCTTTCAAAAATGTGGTCTGTAAAGGCTATCTACATGATAAGCGGTTTTTACCAATGAAATTCCCACTTTCCGTATCTACTGCATAAGTATTTCCTTGCATCTTTCTAAAATTCGTCTATTTGTGGACAAAGTCGAATATTTATCTAACCGCAGTTTGACGGCGAAACTTAGTGACTTCCTTTTTCTAGAGAACTGATTGTCCGCGAACTTTTACTGTTTTGTCATGGGACCAAGTAACAGAGTTGTGTGTTAACGTCGGCGAGATATTCGAATATTAGGTCAGTCACTCAAGGGCTGATAGTTTTTCTTTTTAAGCTCCAAACCGGAAACATGAACAGTACTAGCTCCTCTTTGTAAACCATTCCCTATTTTTACCCTTGATGGGTTGTGATTGTTATGCCCGGACCCTTTGTGGCCAATCAAAATGATGCCGATTCTCTAAAATCACTCTTGCAATCGGTATGTCCAGTAATAATTTTATGAAAAAAGGTGACATTTTGATTCTGGATAGAGGATTTCGGGATGTTGTGTCATATTTAGAAGATAAGTTAGAGTTAAGCGTGCCGATGCCGACGCTGAAAGGCATGCGAGCTCAGATAACGACTAAAGAATTGAATAAATTGTTATTTCGTGGCTAAATTAAGACGGGTAGGTATTGTTAGTATTAAGGAAAAATATCATTAAAATATAACGAACTATAATTTTTATTTAGAATATAATTACAGCGAATGGCATCGTATGGGGCAGCATATTGAGATATTTCTGTGACTGTGGTAATGGAATGGAAGAATAGGGTGTTGCGCTCATATAGCAGCAACAATTTATTATTTATCCTACGGGCAGTACCAAGATAAAATCGCAAGACCTTGATTTTATTAAGTAATATTAAATAAGATTTTAACTAGCATTTGTTTTGACGGACAACGTAGTAACATGCATCAATGAATATTCAGAGGATGACGAATAACCTTTCAAGAGCGATTTTTATTGACATCCTGGAGTCAATATAAAATTGTATGGTGAAAATTCATCTTTTCGGCTAGTTACTGTTCACAAGATTTTTTTTATTTGTATGCCAACTGGGAAAAAGTTGAAACCCATAAGTTTTTTCATATCAGCAAACAGCTATCATAAAGTTATAATGATATCCACATAGTTTAGCATAGGTGAGGTAATTTCAATGAATTTACATCTGATAAGGACATTGAGGAAGTTCAATAAATTCTCATTGAAAGGAATGACGGAGGGGGTTGGAAGCAGGGAAATTCTTTTTAGCTTACTCGGGCGTTTTCAAGGGCCCTGAAGACAATTTCAGCGTCGGCATCGGCACGCTTAACTCTAACTTATCTTCTAAATATGACACAACATCCCGAAATCCTCTATCCAGAATCAAAATGTCACCTTTTTTCATAAAATTATTACTGGACATACCGATTGCAAGAGTGATTTTAGAGAATCGGCATCATTTTGATTGGCCACAAAGGGTCCGGGCATAACAATCACAACCCATCAAGGGTAAAAATAGGGAATGGTTTACAAAGAGGAGCTAGTACTGTTCATGTTTCCGGTTTGGAGCTTAAAAAGAAAAACTATCAGCCCTTGAGTGACTGACCTAATATTCGAATATCTCGCCGACGTTAACACACAACTCTGTTACTTGGTCCCATGACAAAACAGTAAAAGTTCGCGGACAATCAGTTCTCTAGAAAAAGGAAGTCACCAAGTTTCGCCGTCAAACTGCGGTTAGATAAATATTCGACTTTGTCCACAAATAGACGAATTTTAGAAAGATGCAAGGAAATACTTATGCAGTAGATACGGAAAGTGGGAATTTCATTGGTAAAAACCGCTTATCATGTAGATAGCCTTTACAGACCACATTTTTGAAAGAAATGATCATCCTCCACCCCCTTCAATCTAGCTTATACGGGAACAGGATGGAGGTAATTTGTAGCGGTATATCCACAAATGAAACTACACTTGCGCGTAGATACAACGCGGGGAAAACTCAAATCGAGCTCATTTTCTTAATCTAAATTCTTACATTCCGGCAGTTTTCGGAGGCCCTTAAGCCATTTTCGGCACCATTATCAATACAATTCTGTCCCTGTGGTGAGCACTTTAATCGGTACAATACTATAATAACTAAAAATGGGTGTTATGGAGGGCCAGAGCATAGAGCCAAATGGCCAAAATCGCATATTTTCAATCGCATTTTTCGCGATGTTCCACCACCTAAAAGTTACGTTTTCAATACGCCAGCCGAAAGGTATTAAAAAACACTTCCAGAAAACGTTTTTTCTTTTTGGCCCTCTCAAGAAATTTTTATGAAAACTTGCATTAGAAATTTTCAAATCGACGCCATATCTTCTTTCCCCGCCCGAAGTTCTTGTCAAAAAATGAAAATATGTGCCATCAAATAAGGTTTCAAATGCCGCAAACCGCATTAAAAAATATGCTTTCTTGACCGAGATATTAAAAAAAGAGTGAAAATCGTATTTTCGATCTAGCCGGCCCTGGTGGGCACATAGCGGGCTGGAAATATGGGGATGTTTGTCCTATTTGATCCCAAATCGCATACCCCAAGTACGGGAAAAATCCGGGAGGGGGGACTTTTCACCTTCTTATCCGGCTATGCCCTTTGAAACCAGAATTAAGAATTTTAAAAACTAATGCACGGAATATAGGTCTATTACTCTAATTTGAACTTCTAAACATTGAGAGCCGTAAAGATTTCAGGTCTCAAGCCCCGTTGATGCCATAATGCAATAGCAAAACGTTCGCAAGAAAATTGGTTAGGTAGTTTAAAAACATAAACTTCTTATATACATTCGTCCCCAAAACATACAACCTTCAATAAATTCAAAACACATTTTAATTTAAAAAGATAAAAAATATTCATTCATTAATAGTTTATAAATTATGTACATATTCTGATTTTATTGTATTAGGGAATTTTTAATTCCGCTAAAAAGAAATGAAATTTAATAATAATTACTTTAGATTACATACATATTAAAATTTGTATTATAATTCTATCTCAGAATATTCTCAGGTATTCTGGCATAGTCAAATGACGGGCAGGATCCTAATAATATTCCATTTTGGTTTGATTTCAAAATTATATCTACTTCTATTGCTAAGGGCGCGTATTTTTTATACTTTTTCGCTGCAATTGTGATGGATATTCTGATTGGAGGGAACTGATATGTCGTAAGGCAAGTAATTATATCTTTTTTATTCTGAAGTGCTACTACGTCAGGTCGGCTACATGCCATTGTTTTACCTTTGTAAATAGTCTGGACCCAATACAGCCTACGAGTCGGCTGGAGGTTGCTAGCACGACCTCCAGCATGGATTACAGCTAATGAGCGTTCACTGTTTCTTTTCCTTCCCTTTAAACAACTTATTGAGCGATTTTTTTTCGCTATTTTCACCGCTCATGGTCACAATAATTGTATACAAGTGACACAGCATAGTCTTCGTACTTCGAAAGTGTATACACTACTGATGATACTCAATTTAATTTAGACATCCCATATACTGAGGAATCGATGGAAGAAATATCTATACAACCTGATGGGATAACTAAGCAACTACAGTCGATTAAGAATAGTAAATATCCGGGTTTCTAATATTTTTTCCAGTGGTTTACATTTGTGCTGAGGTCTGGTATATCATTATTATTATTATTATAATCGCAAATCATCCTCACCGTGTCTGCCTTGCTTCCTGCTCTCTGCTCCTCCGCCTCCACCGCCGCCTCCGAGGCCTTCGGCGGCCTCATCGCCGCCCTCCTCCGGGTCGTCCACGGGCGAGGACTCTCGCACGCACGACATGAGCGACGAGGCGATGTGGTGCGTGTGCTCTCGGTGGTGCGGCTGCACCTGCTGCGTGGGCTGGTGGTGGTGCGGGGGGGCCGGGTGCAGCCTGCTCACGGCCATGGTCGTCCCGCGCGCGGGCCGCCACAGGGGGGGCGTGGGGACCCGGAAGGGGCAAGGGAGGAAGAGGAAGGGGCTCCTCCGGCTGCCCGCGGCGGGGGACGGCGCCCGAGGGGGGGGAGAGGGAATCTTGGGGCGGGGGGCGGACCTCGGGGGGTCGCGATCAACCGTCCAATCTGCACCTGCAAAAAAAAAAACACATTGGGTTATAGCCAATCAATCGTTTAAAGGTAGGTTTACATTGATTATATGTGCATCTAACGATTTGATCGTTGGATTATTCTTCCTCATACGATAATCCTCCAAAATTGTTAGAATAGCAATGGCTGTTGCCAGGTTTCGCTGATGGTAGGACCCGCCCGCCTCTGTGACGGTGCGGGATTCCTCGTCCCTTCCCTTCCTTCCCTATCCACTCCCAGGAGGCGTCGTCGGGCTCCTATCGCGGCGGCGCCTCCTTCCTTTTTGCCCTCCAGTCCTCCCCTTCTGGGGTGCAGAGGTGATAAGCAAACGCTTCCAGACCCTGCCCCCAGAAGAGTAGCCGGCGAGCCCGCCCTAGGGTTTCGTATCCACTGGTCACATGTGCATTAGGTTACCCCAAAGCAGTTTTTTTAAATTACTTAAGTTCAAAACTTTGTCAGGTTCACTATTATATTAATATGGGCACGGCCCGGGTTTCGCAACGTAGTTACAGCTACAGGTGACTGACCTTACATGCATCTTATATTTATGTATACTAAAAGATCAGTCACCTGAAGATGTAACTATGCTGCGAAACCCGGGTCATGCCCATATTTATACAATAGTAAACATGAAAAAGTTTTACTCCTTTATTTTCAACATAGAGAGGTTTCACATAGTCAAGCCTGAAGTTCTCAGTTATAATAAAGTTCATTTCAAATATCTTTTCGACTGAGAGGCAGGGCCAAGTTTTTTGGGAGGAGAGTGCAGAGGGCACGTGACTTCCTGAAAACCGACCAAAATGCGATAGGTAGAGCCTAACCTCCGGGAAATCCAGTACCTTTCAGACCTTCGTGGCGGCGCTTTGTGAGTAACTTAAAATGTGTTGTCAAATGAGAAGAGAGTTTTTTAGACAAGTATTTTTTTTCAATTTGGTGGCAAGTCTTTTGAGAAAACATGGCAACGCCCACGTCCCTCTCTTCCAATCCCATTTCCCAAATGTCGCAGGCCCCACCACCTGCCGCGACGTCTCTCGGAACATTCCGAGCTTACACGAATGGGCCAGTCGCAAAGATATTTGGAAAAGATCATAGTCCGAAACAATACTCGCAGTAGTTTAATTTTAAAACAATCCTCAGAAAAACAGCTTTAACGAACAATAATTAACCCAGCCGAGTAACAAAATTCCCGGGCTGTGCGAAAATTGCATACTCTGCGGGAGCGAACCTATGGTTTTCCTGATTTCCACATTAGATACATCAGTTATCATTAGATTTCTTGACCAATAGGAGCCTTGATGATTCAGTGGATTAAAAACTTGATTGTAGCTTTAAACACGCCTCGAATTCAATATTCCCATTGTTGACAAAAATTTTCAAAACGATGAGTCACAATTTATCTTTTGTTTCATGGCATTACAGGCTAATCACGCATTACTGGCTGACCTAACTTATAATAGTGAGACTTCTTCTCAGTATCTTTTGACAAATGGCTTACTTAGTGCTCGCAGTGAGGAAGACTGATCGAGAAATAGTGATTGAAATTAGCTTAGGAAGGAGAACTTTATTTATAAGGGACCATAAATCTCTAATTAAAATAGGGCAGCATACCTTGAAAATATTCTTTAAATTAAAAACTGGCCCCCAATCGTCCTCACAAGTACAATGGAAACATAAACATAAGGTGATAGGCAAATGTACCGCTAGAATGTTAGCGTATCAACCTGTTTTTATGCTTTATGACTAAAAAAATTGAATAAAACATAGCTTATGGGAAAGAAGAAAGGGTATAAGAACATCGACCTGAAAAGAGATAAACCGATAAGAACGGGCCAGCCAGAATGAATACTAATATCGGCGCAGCTACCCTTAAATCACAACCCATAACTATCCGAATAAATTCAACTGATTCAGGCGTGATGTAGTGGAAGTTAGACATTAGAAATAAAAGATAGTTGCACTTTTTCAAAATTATTTTAATGCGTCTGAAGCGTTTCGGCTCACAGAGCAATCATCTGGTAAAAGACACTACTATCCACCTGCATCCGCGCCCAGATGGACGGGCTCTTTAAAACGACATCCTTTAAAAACAAAATCATTGGATTCTGCAAAATTTTTAATCGATCAACGCTGCAGACGGGCAACAAAACGGACGATGACGAGGAGGCACGCCGTGAATGAATGAAATTTAATTTTGCGCCCATGCAACCACTAACAGGGCCGGAACCAGGAGTTTGGTCAGGGGGGGGAGGGCAAAGATCAGATGGGCGCCCTCCCTTCCCTGATCCTCGCTCCCTCCCTCCCCACCACTAAAATATAATGCAACAGTAAGATGTTTCTTTGAGACGCTGTATTTGAAATTACCAAACGTATATTTGTTATTAACAAGGGAAATCCCTCAAGGGTCACCACCAGATCTCGTTCAAATATTGCTGTGTGATAGAAAAGGGATACGCATAAGGTATAGCTTTTGTTTCAGCCGCCAACGCTTTAATACTTTTCGAGATATTATTATTATAGTATTCTACCGATTAAGGTAGGTTTCTATGGAGTGCATTAAGCATTGAGTGCATGGAAGCATTAAGGGAAAATCCCCTTTCTTCAAGTACTTCTCTCTTTAATTCAAGAATTCCGAACAAGCCACACAATTCAGAGAAAGCCCCTTCACCTTTCATCCTATCTAAAAATCCAATTTTCTTCCTTCCTCTCTCTCGTTTGCCTATCATTCTTCCCTCTAACACTGTTTTCAACATACCATCCCCGCTAAGTACTCACTCCATCCATACCTTCTGTCTCCTCCGTATCTCATCTAAAAGCTGCCTCTCATCACATACCATGTCAAGCACTTCTTCGTTTCTCTTCCTCTCCGTCCACTACACCTCCTCCATTCTTCTCTACAACCACACCTCGAATGCCTCCAATCTTCTCTCGTGCTCCTTCCTTCGCGTCCGCACCGCAAAGAGCTACACTCCAGATCAAACTCTTCACTAGCCTTCTCTTCAAACTCTAACATAATGATCCTCTCATAAGTTCCATCCTGTTCATGAACGCCTCTTTTGCCAAGGCAATCCTCTTCCTGTTGTCTTTACGACTGTATCGGATACAGTGTATCCGTTTCCCTCCAATGTGCTTCCTAAATAGTTGAATTGCTTTATCTGCTCAAGTATTTCCCCACCTACTTTAATCTTGAGTATCACATTCCTCGTTCAAGCGACGGAAAGTTAAACGCCTTTTATGTAACCAACATCACAACAATACACCGCGTTCTCTTCGTCCTAGAAAGTATAAGTGGTATTGTTTTTCTGCGGGTAGCATAAATTTAGGTGCTTTCCTGGTACTTTGCGTCGAAAATATCCCGAAAAATATTCCAGCGTTGGTGGCTGAAAGAAAAGCTACACCTCCCTTTTCTATCACATAAAAAAATTTGAACTAGATGTGATGGTGACACTTGAGTGAATTTCCTCGAGCTTTGTCGATAATGTTGTTTAATAGGCACGCGTCCCCTTTGCCCCGCCCTACAGTCGGCGTCAAAATGATGAGCCGCTGTCCTTTGAGAATTTTTATTCGGGCTTGAGTGCATGATGAAATAATGAAGAATACGTTATCTTAAATAAAATTTTATTCTAAATTCTGATTTGCTTCTTGTTTTATGAAAAATTCGAAAATTTAGATACACCAGAGCGATAAAAGACTCCGTAAACCGTACAATCATTTTTTTGTCAACTTCATGAATTTTGTGACTAAACTAGGGAATAGTACTATGTCTACAGCATTCATCTTCCACAGTAATTTCAAAACATTAATTGAGTGGTTTGGAAGCCAATGGGTACAAGTGATTTCTTTTTTCTATTCACAGTTAGATACAGAAATTAGGTATAGAAAAGAAACGAGAAGAATAAGACATTTGATATAGTGAATTTGATTTTCCACTCGGTGTCAGCACAGAACTGAGTCTCACTCGTATCCCTTGGCAACCAATTTTTGTATATTTCTTCTAACAATTAACTTTACCTAACTCTGTTGAGAAAAAAATCACTTGTACCCTTGGCTTCTAACCCCCTCGCATTAAGATACGAGATAAAACGGCTTTGGCGTATTTTTAGAATGCATATTTTGTTATTAATGAACGCGTATGTTTAAACAGTAGCTCCGTCCCTGCTCCCCTACCCTACCATGGAGCCCGACTCGCGCATTTTCGGCCACGGGGCGTCCCTTCACATCCGCCGACGGCCCAACCGTCGCCGCCGCCGCCACCGGCGCTGATGACGCACGCCGCCAGATTCCCACATTACTCTCCTCCGCGCGCCTATTTTTTTTCTTCTTCTTTCTCCGACGGTACCATCGCATCCGCCTGATAACGAACGCCCCACGGTGTTCCAGTCGCGAACAAATGAACGCGAGAGCACAGCGCCAACCGAGGTTGAAGCCGTCTCTAACGAGTATCCGAAGAATCAACGAAAGCAGAGCGCCCAATTGCTCCCGTAGCCGATGATGGAGCTATGCATCTACATGCTTCCCTGCAAGTCGCCTCAATAGGGGGTGTTCGGACACCAGCCGCCAGCAAAAATACAACAAAGATAAAGAGAACAGGAGATGTGCGTACAGAGCGGAGGGCAAGGAGGGGCAACTGCCCCCCCCCCCCAGATGCGAAAATAAAAAATTTAGTTCTAAAAAAAATTGGAAAAAATCAATAAATGTAATGCTGATGGAAATGATTCCAAAAATTGTTAAAAACAATTCGTAATGATTTATCAAGCATAAAAATAATTAATATTTTATAAGGAAGCATTTTTATTGTCACATTGTTGATAATTAAGTACTTAAATTTTCTAAAATCCATTGTGTAATAATAAACTACTATTTAAGTCGTTTCTGAAGGCGAACTCAAAACAAATGAAATCCGGTTTTTATTGGAAATATCACCCATTTTGTTCTTTAAATGTTCAGATTTTTATAGATGTTATCAATAATTAGAATAAATTAGTGGAAAAAATTTCCTACCCCTCGCACACAGTACACGTATAATGCATTTTGTAATTTGGAACCAATTGGGCCCCGTAATTTCGGGCGCCCACGTCTGGAGGGCAACATTCATTTAGGCCTTTTTTGCAGTCAGTCTCCTTCTAAGTATTTGGAGACAGAACATCGAAGCATCGAGTTTTACCTCAAGAAGGAATAAAAAATAGCCTGAGAAACACCGAGAATAAACTAGAAGAGATATTAGTATAAGACATGGAACTAAAATAAAAATCATTATTTTTTTAAGCAAATAATTTTTTTTTAAACTAATAAATAGCTGTCATTATTTCCTTAAAATTTTGGTATCATTAAGCTTTTCTGCGCAAAAAAGTTACAGCTTGAACGACCACAGCTAGTTTTGCCCCCCACCCCTAGTTTTGATTCTGGGTACGCCCATGAACAGGAGATGTGCTTACGGAGTCCCACCTAGTATTTATTCAAGTACTTCATGGTCGGGGTAAAAACGAATTACAACACATAAATAATTCTGAAGTAGATATCGCGGTTATCAGAGGATTTCTTCACCAATGCCAGTTTTGATAATTTACTGGGTTAAAAACTATTCACAGTAGCTTTAACCACGATTCGAACTCAATATTCCCATTGTTGAGAAAAATTTCCGTACGAATGAATCACAATTTTTCACGTATAAATATTACGCTCCAATTGAAGGGAATAAATCAGATACCTAGAGACGTACTCCTGTTGAAGCTGTCTCAAACATCTTAGCTGGAGAAATATTCATCGACTGATTTGATTCGCATAAATATGCATAACCATAGAATGAAAATCGATGGCGATGTATTTCACCTTAATTTATCGTTTCTCTCTCATCAGAAACGTCGTGAGGATATACGAAACAACTATGAGACTTCAATTTGTGGTCATCTCAGATGAAAACCAACAACGTTGTAAAGAGTACGAAAACAAGGGTAAGACAAAATTTATAATAGAAATTCTCAATAACGCCTCGGTCACAAGATGATTAGCCATGAATTATAAAATAGCACGCATCCATTCCACTTTAAGTTTAGAAGCAAACCATATCCTCTTTACGGTTTCATATTAAACAAAGCATCACTTAAAACTTTTCTCTCTTTCTGTCTCTGCAAGGGTTTCGCACGTTGACAACCTCTGTGACCTTGCCGACCTCGCTGCCGTGATCGACACCCACACTTTGCGGACGGGTCCCGTTCGATGAGTTTCCGGGACTCATTTAATTGTATTTCATGTTTTCAGGGAAGAGATAGTTGTTGGAGTTTTCAACTTCCATTCCTACAGTGTTTTTTACGTGGTACATCGCGTGGACTACCTTTTGTCTGGCTCCTATCCTTCGACCTATCTGGCAAGGGTGACCCTAACGGGAGTGATTTAGAATTAATCCCGCAAGTGTAGCTCTAAGGGCCAATGGGAACGCGGAAGCCTTTCAACCGCGGAAAAAATTACTATGACAAAATATGAACAAAAACATAGTGATCGAAGCTGTGTTCTGGAAAGCCTAAGTTCCGCGGCTCTATTCTTGGCCCGAGGGAATATTTTCCCATGGCAATTAAGAGAATTTTATATGCGATAACAATTATATTAACACAAAATTTAATTTACGCTTTGAATCATTGAACCTTTCCCGTTTGACATCATTTCGCTCAACACAACAGCCTTTAACTAAGCAAAAATATGCACCTGCTTGAAAATTAAGTTATTATAGACTTATAATATAAACATCTAGAACAAAAACAACAATTCATAATAGTCTTTTGATGGCCTATAAGCCCGACAAGGGGTAGTAAAGAATTAATACCGCCAGTGTAGCTGTAAGGGTCGTACGAAAAAGCCTTTCCACCGCGGTAAAGTAAAGGGTTGAAACAATGGTCGGAGAATATTACTAAGTGTGGGACGCATGGAAAGAAATATCTTTTCCGCCAATATTCTCGGGGAATTATATTGAAGACCAAGGAATACGTGAGACTGTGACCTAGTCCCATAAGGGAAGAACATCAGCAATAATGCTTGGACGAAGGGTTGTTTCGCTTGCGCATATTGATGGCTCAACTACACTGGCCATTTGCATGAATCGATAAACAGGGTGATTGACGTGAGATCAACGACGTGGAACGAAAGTAGCTGCACAGCTCGAGGGGCATCAGGGTACGAAAACACTAACGCCATTTCGAGGAGGAATGGACGAGAGGAAATATGCTTACGGCAAATCTCCTTCTTCCTGGCGAGCAGTGACCCGAAAGAGACTGGCGGAGCCCATAAAGCAATCCAAGACTACACGGAAGCGGTGATCTTACGCGGTTGGTCGAAGGAAATCACACATCTTCCCTACCACGAAGGAAAACTCAATAGGAGGCTGGCTAGTGACTCTATGAACCACCGCAGTTTCAATCGGTAAGATTTCGTGTAGCGAGAAAAAGGCAACCGATACAAGTTTATCAATAGAAATCTCTTCGTTAAAACTTTCGTGGGTACTCGTCATGTTGAATAAAAACTCATTCTCAGAATCCCTTGGGAAAGCGACAAGCATCGGTCGGGAAACGTTGGGGCCACCCAAGAATTGACGCGGCGACATAGCCCAAAAGTTTTTATTCAACAATAGAAATCTCGTTAATTAAATAGGAAAGAGGTGTTCTTAGGATCTTTTTGTGAGACTGTAAAAAAAAGACTAGTGATATGATACACAGCGTTTCACGGGTTGGATAGGCCGAGGAAATCGCACACCTTCCAACCTCGAAGAAAAATTCAATAGAAGACTGGCAAGTGAATCTATATACCACCCCAGTTTCAATCCGTAAGATTCCTGGTAGCAAGAAAAATGTAAGCGATACAAGCCCTGGTGTATACAGAATGTTAGTCCACATATTGGAAGTTGATAAACAGAAACCTCGTTGATGAATAAAAAAGAGGTGCTGAAAAGTTCGTTGGGTCAGAGTGTTAAGAAAGGTTAGTGAAAAGTTTGATATGATGCACAGCGCTTTACGAGTTGGAAACGTTCACGCTGAAAAGGATGATGAGGAAAGACTAGAGGTATTCGAGAAGTAGGTATTAAGGAGAATGGAGAAGGTGAAGTGGGCGTAACAGGAAATGCTAGACATTGCGGGTGATGAAATTTCTGGAAGAGATAAGGAGCAGGCAGGGCTTTTGATGGAGGGGGTACTGAATAGGGAGGTTTTACTGATTTCCACATAAGTGGGAAAGATGCTGAGTGAGCCGGTATAGGGGAGAAAAAAATAGATTTTGTGGGTAGCGTGAAATTAAATACGTACCAGAGATAACTAAAGGGGAAATTTAAATGTGGGAGGGGGGTAGGCCGGATTGATAAGTGAAATACTCCCTCTAAAACTACCAGAATTGATGGAGTACTTAAAAAAATAATACTGTGCCACTGGTGACCTTATTATGATTTGCACAGATCGGCAATTCTGGTAGAAAACCTACCTTCTTCAGTTCTATTTTGTGATCTTTTGAGCATATGCAACAAAAGTTGAGCACAATATTGGCACTGTTACGCATATGCACTTCTAAATCTACGAAAAAAATTAAAAAATCACGAAAAGAGCATTACATTAAATAATAATATAAAGAGCAAAATATTAGTATGATGGTTGCCAATCGACTACTTACACGGTAAACAGCTTACATCATTAGATGTAGCTGAATCTATACCAGTGCCTACGACTACTTCCGCGCTTAAAACGCATGATTTTATGCTCCTGCACTCCTAGTACATCATGCAAGACGGCAAGGGACAAAGTGACCCCTTCGGAGATCGATGGAAAAGGGGAAAGTTAGGCCTTCTAGTGCAAACCTCAGATAAACGAAGGAGGCGAGCCAAGCATTGCTGCGCAGAAGCCAAGGCTAACCACGAAATCACGTGATTCAGGAGTAATGCCGACATATTTATGAGAACTACGGCAGGTTATTCCGAAATGGAAGCCCGAAAATCATTTCCAAATACTCTTTACCTCTTCTTCTGAGACTGTCCTAAATTAACTTAAACTGCTCAGTTGCTCAGATTAGAAGAAAAACCCAGAAACACCGGGTTAAAATCGACGATTATCCCTATATAGTTCCCCAATAGCTAAGACTGACACTTCCTAAAAATCATGGACACAAAATAACTCGGCTATCAAACCTAATTAACCGACCAACGGGAAAGTATTTATAAATACACATAGCGACCAAAATATCAAAGTTGATTAAGGAAAGTAATTTATAAAACTGGAACACATGCAAGAAACTAGTCAGCCTTGATGATAAATATACCGGAAGCGCGTTCCGCAAGCATAGTAATTGCCACAAGCTATGGGAAACGCTTCATGTAACATGGTAGCTATACCCCCGTGTGCACTGAATGGCAATCCCCGACCTTACTCAATATCTTTCGGGAGAAACGCTTGAGATAGAATGTGCTTTCATTTACCCAGTAGTTACAACAATTTCACTAAATTCAAGGGAGGTACAAATTTGGCAGGGAATGACTAAAACCCTATCAGCAGCGCGTAGATTTCTCAAGGCTTCATTTTTCAAGGTTTAGTAGACTAGGGAGGAGATTTCCACTTTTGTTTCGATTCCGAATCTTTTAAATCGATTCCCGATTCCAATTCCATCAATTCTTATTCGTACTAACACGTGGGATATCGATTTTTCAGTAGCATTGCTGTCATGGCCTAAAGGGTGTAATTATTAAAAATGGCTAATTATTGTCATAAATATATATCCCCAGATTTAATAAAAAGTTCTTTATCTTTTTCAGACATAAATTGCTAACTTAATAGCGTACAATTCACAATGGCTTGGGTGTGTGCCGGCCTTTATACCCCAAGCTTAAAGTCTATTTTATAAATATTCATCTTCCTGGAGTCGATGGAATCGGAATCGACTTTAGGCGATTGATTCTCTATTCCGATTCCGTGCCCGAGAATTGAGAATCAAATTTGGAATCGACTCATCCCTATTATAGACGAATAAATATGGCGAACTCGTTTCTCAATAAGGTTAGCACATTAAATCATCAGAGAAATGTGTTAATTTAAAGGAGACGTTTTCTCCACCGTAATCTCTTCATCAACATCAATCGAAGTGAAATTCGAAATTATGGTATGGTCTGATGCCTCACAAGTTACCATTTACAAGAATAGCAGCAGAGAATATTACCCTGTGTCCTGATTTGTGGTTGCTGAAAATTTAAATGAATTATGAGGGCGCGGTTCCGCTACACATACAAAATTAGATTGATTTATTCGCCTATATTTTGAAAGTGGAAATACATTTTAGAACAACACGCGGACACAAATTTCTCTTCGATCGAGCAACACGCGCTTACGATTCGGCAATGATGCCAAGAAATTATTATTGATTAGAAATGATGTACTCGTTAGGGTTGGCCACAATGGAAGCAGCGATATATACCAAATCCATAATAATGGATCGACCGAGTTATTTATGAGGAAGTGCTGAGAAATGTCGGATAATAGACAAATATTTTAAAAACTACAAGAAGACGGAACAATTTGACGGACTGCCATATAGTGAGGAGTGATGACCTGATGAAGAGAATCGTAGAAAGACAAGTGGAAGGGAAGAATGGCAAAGGACGGCCCCGAATGAGTAACATAGGACAGGTTACAAAAGATGTAAAAGAGAAGAAATACGTCGCTATGAAAAGGATAGCGAATAGGAGTGAGGAATGGAGAGCTGCGTCAAACCAATCTTAGGATTGTTGAATTATGATGATGAGTGAAACAAATCACTTGCTACGTTCCACTCTGAATCGGATACTGAATTCAATTCCATTCAATTCATTTATTATCGTGGGCCAATCTGGCCCATGAGATATTTAACAACAACACACCAATTCAAGAAAATAAATTGACAGAGGTACAATAAACACAACAACAACGCTTAAAAAGTGCAAACACAAAAAATTGAAAAAAGCAAAAAACAAAATATAAACCTATTAAAATATATATATATAGACTTGTATTCCGAATTCAGACACCATGGAATCCAGCCGCACAAAATTTCCACACATATGAAATGCATTGGAAATAATACCACCACTTATCCAAATGTAAGCAACACCATTTGTTCAAGTCTAATAGCATAACGTATAGTATTCATTGAGGAATCTACAAAGTAAGTTTTAAGACTTTAATCCAGAAAGCTAAAAACAATGTAAAAATCTTAAATCCACAACATCCTTTGCTCACGCAAGCCATCTCCTCAAATACTACCCATTGAAAACCCATTCCAATTCAGAATGGCCTCAGGTGCGCGGACCACTTCACCTGCTCAAGTTCTTTTTCCCCCCCTCCGATCCCAGTCTTTGGCCTGGATTTTCAGATTCGGGTGAAAACCTCAGTGCCTTTTGTCTCGTTCTCACCTCGGGTTAATATTGCAGAGGCACGGGCGGGAATTAAACTCACGCGGGAAGAGTCCAAATGGAAAGTGACGGAGGGGTGCGAATCGTAGATCAAAGCGAGCGAAGTGCATAACACGGTCGGAGTTAGATATCGATCGTGGTGAAAGGGAGTTAGGGGTGGGAGAGTTAGCGTGAGGTGAGGGAGGTAACATCTGGAGTGGAGAGCAATACGTACGTAGAGTGCTGAGTTGAGACAACATGGGTGTACCGAAGGTACACAGCCATTGTTACTCTATTACTCCAATGATGTCTTGGATACTCAAGTGACTACTCGACTACCCACAAGAATGCGTGAGTGCCCGAAAGAATTCTGTACTCATATTAAGTAAAGAACTTGCATTATTACTACTGGAATAGGCAACCCACTCGATATATCTTACATTATAACGTTTATATAAAAATTCGCTTTGTTGTTTGTCATCTTGTCCGAGTCAAATCTTACAACTCAATTTTAACCCACTCTCCGATTAGTTATCAAGTTGAAATTTTCAGGATAATTCATAATAAGATGACAATGCAATATTCTAACACTTTTATTGTACCTTTGACTTTATCACGATTATCATTCACGATTTAAAATTAAGCATGGAAATTAGTTCAAAAAACGGCCACCAAAATCCAATGGCAGCACCTCGTTCATTTAGAAAGGAACAAGAATAATAGAGAATCATGACGGCAAATTTGTTTACATCTAAGCTCATTGAAAATTGTATTACGAAAATATTTTAAAGCAAGATAAGAAGGAGCTGAAACAAAAAGAGGAGATAGATAAGGTTTACTATGCAATTTTTGAAAAGTCAAATCGTTAATGGCTTGCGCACATATTATGAACAATTTCTGCTGAAAAAGTTAATATTCAGAATCCCTTCAGGTGATAATGAATTCAGTTGAGCAGTTCCGCTATTTTTGACTATTCAAGTACTTATGCGGGTACAAGAGCAACAATGAGTGATTACAACTGGTACGTTCCTTGGTGGGAGGGAACCACAACTCAGCAGAGTAGACCCAATCGTCATCAACATATGCACCCGAGTGCACGATCGAAGTCTAAGTGCGTGCAGCCTCATAAACCGCCACTAGCGCCTGTAACACGTCTGTAACGAAATGGTGAGGAGATGGAGTTGACGAGGGCAATACACAATAGCAGAGGTCGGTAGGTTTCCGGTATGTACTTCTAGTTCCGGAAAATGCTATTCTAAGTACCAGCTGATGTTTTCGCGACTTTGACTAGAAATATTCAGGCGCTCATTCTCGGGAATGTGCAAAAGAAATTGTTTAACCACTAAATACAGAGATGTGCAAAGCCATGTACGCAAGAAGAAACAGTGACAGTAAATTTCGAAGTTAAAGAACGTAAGGTATACCGACGTAATAAAATTCAGCCCCGTTTTTTTGCTGACATTGTGACGAACGCTAAGTAATACAGAATCATAGGCGGATCCAGGGGGGGGGGGGGGCACGGGGCATTACATATTCCTAATTTCGGCCCAGTACAGCATAAGTCCATTCTAAACTGTGCCTTCTTTCCCAGTTACAGAAATAAAGCACGCGTTGTACCAAAACAGGATGTCAATCGTCGGAGTGTAAGCAACAAAAACTTGGATATAATAATAGATCCCTTGCAATTAGTCAGAATAGTTCTTAAAATGGCAAAAGGTAGAAACCAAAAAAGGTAGGCATTAAAAAAATAAGCATTTTCTTGTTTTACATGTTTACGATCATAGGCGGATCTAGGGCGGCACAGGGGCACGTCCTCCCCCCCGACCCTAAAAAATATGCGAGATTTTTAATATGGTGCCATTATCATTGCGTTCGTTTTGTATTACGAGATACGAGATATCCTTGTGCTCCCCCCCAGAACAAAATCCTGGATACGGCCTTGCTTGTGCCCCCCCAGAAAGAAATCCTGGATCCACCCCTGTACAGAATGACATAAACACTAACATAAATGCTTACATTTAACAATAAGAAGGTATTTGAAGATGGACGCAATCTCGTTGCCTTGATAAAACGTTTTTATTTCTAGGGGGCTAAAAAACTTTTAGTAGCGATTTACAGCGGATATTATGCCAATAACACGTCATCTTTCATAGCCATCCCCACCATCCGTCCCTCTTTGGAAAGGCAACGCAAAATATATTCGGCTGAAAATAAATTTTAAGCCAAAACACGAGGGAAATTTTAAACACGCTCTTTTCGAAGCACATATCTATTCACTGATGTATGTCGATGTATGAGACAAAATTACGTCAAATGGCTCCTGATTGTATTTCCCATCCAGTTTATTCCTATGTCTTTGATTTTGATCAGTATTACTTTAAGATAGGTATACAATTTTTCGTATTTAATACCTACTGCAGGCAGAGTACCACCACGAAGTCTACAGATATGAAATTTAGAAACATTAGAAGTATCCAAGGTGGAGGAAATATCTTGAGTTGACGGAGGAGAGTTGAAGCAGTAGATTAGCGTTAGTGAATAATATGATGACCGGTAGACCATAATCCGATAGAATGGGCTAGAAGAAAGAAAAAAGAAGAAAGTTCGGCAAAAAGCGCTAAAAATAGGTTGCTGGCTTTAATACATAATTATTAAAAGTGGTGGATTATCTATGTCAGCAATAATAGTATTCAACTGAAACTAAGTTAGTAATCCGGAGAAGTAAAAAGATAAAATAAACTGTAACGCAGCTGCAGACTAAATGGCACATATGTAACGAAGTTAGGGTAACTTGTCCTCAATTTGCAGCAATGATGACCACCACTGGGAGCCTCAACTTCCTAGCACACGAGAGGAATTCTATGAGGGTATGTTCGAATTAATATCCTCTACGCCTCTAGGTTTACCGATTTGCTGAGCTACACATTGTCGGCTTCAGACAACAATCCCACGACAGTAGTTGATCGATGCATGCATATTCATCTCCATTAGAGGAAGAGTGGTGCACTTGCATTTAATCAGCATTCCACTGCGTTTCGCCTGAATAGAACGTCGTAGAACTCCACTAACGGTGGTCTTTTCGTTAGAAAATGTATTACTATTTTAAGTTAATACCATTTTCATCACAATAAGTGATAAGAACGGGTGCAAATGGAACCAAATACACGGCTAAAAGGCTACACGCCTTGGTTCTCCGATTCATTTTTTTACTTCCCATTGGGCGTTAAAACTACGTCTCCATTAAAACAAAAATACGAGTTATATTGCTTCCGCTACCGCTTTCACGCCTCTATTCATCACAGAAGTAAGAATTTTTATCACATACTTAGTGCATTGACCAACCACACACTAAAAACTCCTCATTATCGCATCCAACAATACACTTTAAAGGTAAAACATCCATGAGCTCATCACCACGGCTTAAAAATTAAGGCGTATACCTTTTTTTTCAACATTCTCCTGTATTTCATATACACAAATTTTACACCTTAGAAAGTAATGACTTTAAATTCTCAGACATAAAGCACTACCTAATGCTGACGAGAGCCTTGCTTTGTGCAACAGGAGACATCACAATGATGGCGTAGTTTTAAAACAAATAATACGTCTTGAAAAAAATCGGTTGAGCCGCAGTGTAGCCCCCGTGTGAGGGGAGGATATATTTTCATCCACCTCACTAGGTCAAAGTACACGTTTCATATCATTGTGTCCTTTCTTTACGTTTGATCTAACCAAACATTTAGCTTTTTCCCGTCACTATGAAAGATTCAATCCGAAATGAACGAACGAGGGAGATATTACAAAACAAATGTTATCCAGGGTTCCCACTCAAACTAAAATATAAAATTCACGGTTTTTTCCAGGTTTTCACGGTCTAAATGTCTTCGAATTCACTGTTTGTAAATAAACCATTTTTGGCAGAAATATTGATCAGGTAACAATCATCGGCCTCACGTTAACTACAATTTAACAAACACGACAGACACCGCAAATGCAAACGCAGCAATGAAAGTGCTCTCTCTCCTGACGTCACATATCGTTTGCAAAATTCAGCTCCGGCTAAAGGGTGTGAGTGGGAAAATGAGGGACCAGGGTGCCAGGGAAGTTAAGTAGTGTCTGAATTTCCCCGAGTGTTAATGAACACATTGGTTACCAGTCTTCCGGCTTTGGTACAGGCTCAAGGTCAATGTGTCATCATGGCACACGGACCAATAATTGCACTTCAAAAGACATGTCCAGATAAATCTGTGGCCATGTCTGCGCGTGACCGACCTTGAAATATGATCGAAATATCCATTTTTCTTTTAATCTGTCAATAATAATAATAATAAATTTATTAACCTTCAATTTTACAAGGCAAGTCAATAGTAATGATCAAGTACATAAAAGGTAATAGTCAAGTACATAAAGTCAGTAAAGGATATATACAAGTCAGTACACTATGGTGTACACCAAGGCACAATGTACATTACAATCAAAATACATTATTACATTATAAAATTGACATCCTACAAATATTTGGATTCGAAATCCTGTGGATTACAATTATACCTATAATGTGAAGGCATTTTTGTCATTTATAAATTCATTTAGTGAATAAAACGCCTTTTTACAAAGAATTTGTTTAATCACAGAAGAGAATTTCTTATTTCTTATTTCTTGTTTTCATTGTGTCTGGTACCTTATTGAAATACTGAATTCCTGTGTAAAGTACACCTTTTTCATAAAATGCTTTTTTGTGGAATATACTATTAAAATTATTAGGATGTCTGGTTCTACGATCATAAATTGACAGATTTTTAAGGCTTCAGGACGAAATTCACGGCTTTTTCCAGGTTTTTTCACGGTAGACGAAATTCACGGCTTATTCACGGTTTTAAGGTTTTCACGGTTGAGTGGGAACCCTGGTTATCATAATAAATCAAAGGATAATTCATGAGGCAATCCTTAAATTTACTCAAAACCTCCTCCGTAAAGAACTAACCAAGATACTCCACATCGTTCTTTGGCAGCACTAAATACACACAGAGCTCTGTTTTATCAGTAAAGATAACTCAAACCTAATTCTACTGATATGGGACTGACCACCTTAAAGAAGTAAAGTTGCCCCTTGCACAGATGGGAATCCTTAAAAAATATATATAATCAAGGATAAAATGGAAATGGAATGATTGGAATTACAAAACCTAGAACAGCTCGGAAAATATCTCAGGAACGAAGCCTCTGCCTTTAATGGTACCAGCTACTTTGGAAGCCAAAGCAATGCGAAGCGAATCATGATACCCTTTCTATGATATACGGCTTCCTTCCATCGAAGAGAAAGATGACGATACAAATAAATGCACTGGTTCGCCGAGGGTGGGGCTAATTTTACGATGCCCAAAACTGAATACCAATTCAACCGTCAATCCAATGCTTAGAAATAGCAGAGCTTACGAATGCATTTATATGGATTCTAATGCAACGGGCCAAAAAAAACTGGAGTAAGCCGGAGATATAGATTGCTGCTATTACTTAGGATCTCATCTAGCAAATTATTTATTGAAAACAGGCATATTGAACGAAACAAAATGATCACATAAAAATAACACAAATCCGCGATACTACTGTTTATTCAAGGAGTAGAGATACCCGAGTGATACTAATATTTAATTCATCATACACGAAATAATGCGTGAGCATGCAGATGTCCATGACATTAAGGTTAGGAAATCGGCGCAGTTTACTTTCCACGACTTTGATGCGGCGAAGAGAGTTTTGTCGTCTTAAACATCATTTCCCGGAACTTGATGTAGAAATAAACACACTTATAAATTTTAGGATGCACATAACAGTCTTCTCTTTAAGAAGTATTGTCGGAGGTTCAGACAATTTAAACGAGAGAAACAGTAAAATATGTCATAAGATCTGACGCTTTCCCAGCGCATAATAGTAGTGAAAGGTTTTTTGGGTGCTCCACCGGGCAATCTCCTCCATGGCTGCCGACGAGTGACCGATGATGGAGTACGACTTGTACCCCGAAACGTCGGCAGCCATGGATGAGATTATGCGGTGGAACACCCGAGAAGCCGTTACTACTGTATGGAAAATATGCCCAATATCAATATTAATCTTCACAGCAATTACCAAAATATGATATGATATCGCTGAGAATACGAGGGGAATAATGCGCGTCACGCACACAGCATATTTAATCTATGTTAAGTAAGCTTTGTGAAACATTTGGCAATCATCACTTTGGTACAGCTTAAAATTTACTTCAGCGATAACAGAAACATCTCCCAGCCCCAACCCTACATCCCAGAACAGAATCATTCTCATCCTTTGATTTGTGGTACGTCGTTTTTCTCTGCGAATCATCGAATTCTCTACATCGTCAGCTAATTCTACTGGTCATCTGCTAAATCAACAATTACTAGGAATCTTCACAATGCCTAAATAAATTTCCATTGCCCTAAAATTGCCATTCCTCATCATCTAATCGAAAAATCAAACATTTTGTTCCCTCCAAATACTTTGTCACGTTTCTCAGCCGAAAAAAAAAATTGAAAAATGCCGAGCGCATCCGGTATGGAACCCCATATTTCCAGGAAAGACGGGCGTGCACGCCTCACGAATTTCTCAGCCGAGTGCGAAATGGACACGCATGATCGCTCCATTTGCGAGCACTCCTAACTTCTCCTAGGCAATAAAATCAAAGCCTCCAAAATGAACACTGTAAAGCGAGGAGAAACCAGCAAAGGTCAGAGATAGTGGGGATTGTTTTAAAAATTTCATTTATTGATCTAAGATGACGCATCATTCTCACTTGTTTTATTTTGTGAAATATTGAAACTTCCCCCAAAATCTTAAAAAATTCAAAACATGTAGCCCAAGGTTTACCGGAATGTTTTTAATACGTTAAATTCAACTCATTTCCTTTTTCTTCAGTCCCTTAAGTTATTGAAAATTCAGATTTGTTTGATGAGAAAGTTAAAATGAGTTTTAGAAGAAAATTTAAGGCATGAAAAACGAAAAACCCCGTGGGCATATCAGAGTATAATATTAATACTTGCTTTTCTATAGATGGGCATTTCCATGAAAATGTCAACTTTTTCTCACAAATTAAAATTTAGACTGGAAAAATTTTATCTTTATAAATCAACAGCTAATTGATTGAATTTCAAGAAATCAATGTTTGAAATATTATTCACTGCCTTGCTAAAAGTTTTCAAACTATACTTCAATTCACAGAGCTTTGAAGATGTTTAAAATCATTACACTTAGGAGGTTGACCTCGCAGTAATTCCGTCACATGTTACTTCTGGGCTTGTTTAGAAGGTATTTCGATAATTAATTTTGTTTATGTACATGAAAATCACCTTCATAAATATTTTTTGATCATGCACAATTAAAAGTTTGACAAATGTTTTGAATTTTACAAATCAATCGAAATATCCTATTGCATAATTTTCTCTAAAGGTAATTCCGTCACTAATGGAATTGCCCAGATATCATCCTTGTCCCTTAACGAAAGCGAATGTAATCTCGCATACGTACTACGTTCGAATGACCCCCACTTTCAGCCGTTCATCACAAGGACGCTTCCGTGTTCTCGAAAAAATCCTGGGCAACATTTAAAGCAAAAGTCTCGCACCCGCGGCCTCCGGGCCGCATGCGGCCCTCCGGCTACTTCCTTGCGGCCCCTAGAGGCTAAAGAAAATATTGTACCGCGAACCAAATATCGACGCACACGTCAAAAATAAACTACGTCAAAATACGCATTGATTGATTGAACTTTTTCACCTATTAAATTATTGCACTTCGAAATTATATGTTTTTAAATTTTATTGATGTGGTGGTAAATTGACGTGAAGCATTTTGGCCCTCCGGACGATGCGAAATCGATTTTTGGCCCTTGCATTAAAAAAGGTTGAAGACCTATGATTTAAGGAATCAACCCACAAGGGCACTTTAGTGCAGAAGGCCAAGGGCTTCCTAAGCAAAAAGGTCAGAGTTCGCCAGTCATCCTGGTAGGAGGACTAATGTATGAGAGCCGCCGTTTGAAGACTGCGTAGGAAGAGACTTTGCGGGGATAACTTCTACAACATTACCACCGCGTATCAAGTCCACCATCACCTTCAATATAATGATTAAGAATAGGGGCTAATTACAGATCCTTTATACCTCGCACTGGTCAAAATTTCTTGACACGAAAAAATAGCTCGTTATGTTGCGAGTTTCGGGTTTATAAGAGAAGGCGATTGATTGCACGTCAAACGGATTGCATCCATCTATCATGGAAGTAATTTAGAAAAAAATCTGAGATTGAGCGGTAAGAATATAATCCGTTTGCGACCAGCCTTTGAGAAGTAATCGACAAGGAAAAAAAACAGTACATGTAAACATTAATTTAGTGACACAAAATTCTCACCTCTTGCGCAATTTTTTTGTAGGCATGAAGGTCGGTGTTATGAGCAATTTGCGTCGGTTACACACCAACAACAGAGCTGCCCCGGAACGTGCGACGATGAAGTTTCCACACTAATCCATTACATTGAAACATTTTGCGAACAATAAATGAAGATGTACTCTCATTTTTTTATTTTCTTAACCGCGAAAACAGCACGTATTGGCCTTCACATGGGTGGGATAGAACATGTCGACGATAAACGATAACTGACATCCTTATCCTGGATAGGGGTAATCTACCCAGGCGGGACTCGAACCCGCGACCTTCAGCTTGGCAGGCGAGGACTCTAACACAAGGACACCGGGGCCGACAATGAATTATAAATTGCTTGCGTCAACTCATATGTGTAAACAATGTCACTGCAACACATTCAAGCTAGGTTCTGCAACAGTGCAGCAACAAAAAAATGATTTAAACGTAAATATCGTGAAAGCATGTGTGATGAGACAAGATTAAACACCGCAGGGGACATTTAGTGACAATAAGTTAACAAAAGAACTGGAACCACTACTTAACTGGCAGATAAGATACAGGCATATTGAGTGACGGGGAGACAATTGCATCAAAAATGTAAAAAATATAAATAAATACCAAGGAAAACCACAACTTAATAGATAAGATCCAGCATTACATTCATATTAGAATTTTCATTAGATTCATATAAGACCTTTCCCAAAACTAAAGCAGATTCTATGCGGTGTTTTCAAATAGTCCATAAGATCTTGCTATTTATAAATAGCTTCCCACACAAAAATCTCAATTATTTGAAAGGAAGTTAAAACGACAGGAGGCTACCGTTTGCCGCTTAGTGCGTTCACATGGAATTCTTCCCTAGCTCTTCAATCAATTGAAAATCTCCTGAAATACGAGTGTGAGAATGGCTATCATGCATAGCGCACACCCAACACTGAATACCAAAGCTTATGGTCCTGCTTCCATCCATTTTGCCTCTTTTGCACGTTCCGAGTCATAACTTGTTCAAAAGGCCGTAATGTGTATTGGCGATGCTTCGCGGGAGTCGATAACACGTCGAATTCCCAACGGCGAACCCAATACCAAAGGGTGCTCGACGTCACAACAAGTGAGAAGTGACAATGATTAATGTGAATGGTGCATCGTTCACCGATACTGGCCCTTTAAATATTCTTCTACTCGCCCCGGCGTGACAGTGCACTTTTTCATGGTGGAAGTATATCGGACCTTAATTCAAACCCTTACTGGGACGAAAAACACCCATCATCGTCTTTCAGTGTTTTCAAGCAAATTATTCGATTCTATGTATAGATGGTGGCATATGAAATAACTTTGGCGCTACAGCTAAATACGTGAAGCAAAAAGACATACATGTAAGCGCTAAAATTTTAAAAAACTTCACTGAAATCGCGCGAATCAAATTAAAGTAAAAAAAACGAACATTTAATAACAGGCTATGTTTTCCGAAGGAACTGCGATGTTACATAATATGTAAAGCAAAAAAGCATGCATTTAAGCGCTAAAAAAACGTCACCGCATTCGCGCGAATCGAATTAAAGCTGCAAAATAACTACCATTAAATAAATGACTGTATTTCTCGAAGGAACTGCGGTGCTATAACTAGATACCTACGTAACGCAAAAAGGCATACAACTAAGAGCTAAAACAAAAACAACTCACCGAAATCGCACCAATCTAATTAAAGTAACAAAATAACTACAGTTAAATAACTAACTGTATTTTCCGGTTGAAAAGACGTTATTTCCTATCTAAGAGTCAACGCCGCTGAGTTCCTCCTCTGTTTCAAAATGTTGTCCACAGAGCCACTGTTTCAAGTGCAAGAAAAAAAATAGTCGTTAGGTGCAAGGTAAGGACTGTACGGTGGGTGGACAAAGAGTTCCCAACGAAAATCTTGAATTTTCTTGTTGGTTTCGACAGCAGTGTGAGCCTGTGGTTTAGTCCAATAGGGTCGACTCTCAGGCGGCGAGCTTCTAAGCAGAGGGGTTAAAGAAGCTGGTGCAGTGCAGTGGTGCGAAAAATGCTTAGAAGTGAACACCGATTATGTAGAGAAGTGAAGCAGGTTTGTAGCCAACTAAGTGCCAATAAAATGTGTTTCATAAGAGTATATTCTTTCCTGTGACCAAACGGCCCTTACTTTAATAATATGCCTCGTATATTAGCCCATTGAAAGACAATCTTTGTTTCCACACGAAGGCTTCCTCAAGAGTCACCATAATTTCCGTGTTATACTACGTTTATAACAAGGAAATGGCCAATATAAATATGTCAGATTAGGACCCAACCTCACTCGCCAAGTTCTCACTTACAAAACGTAGCACATCGAGGTTTTTTAAAGGAGAGGCACGCAAGAAAGTCAAGGCATGCGCACTTCATGGGGTAATACGAGAGTCGGCATTTCATTCCAAAATATCCACGAAAATATTGTCTCTCGTAAGTGCAGTCTTAAATATTTCGGCTCTTTATTGCGAGGGGAAATGAAGTGCAGAAATGAAAAATTCACGCAAATATCATGAACCATCTCGCAAACTGTTGACATTCAATCTCGTAACGGGCAAGTAGCCAGAAATTTGTTCCGGGAGGAGCTAGGGTGGTGTGCGGGTTGCCTGAACTGATATTTTATAGTCAATTTACACGTATCGGAAAACCGTACATTTGACTTAAGTAGCTATACATTTTGGGCACATGGACGCCTTCGATAATCACGAAAGTATCTCAATCAGTTCATCTACCTTAAACATTTTCATTGTGCCGAACTTTTCCAAGCGAAGATCCCAAAGCTTTATTAAGCGTGCATTTATAAATTTTTACCGAAACTTTCAATCATGTATTCTGAGTAGATTTTCTGAGATTTATTTCCGACACCCAAATGTGTATTTTGAGTGTTTTTCGAAAGAAAAAAATAAAAACGTGTATTGTAAGAACTGTATATTTTATCGAAATAAAACCGTAGATTATTTTCGATTAATCCATCTTTTGCTTCAAATTTCGATTATTGTCGAACAGTCGAGCTTTTCAAAATCGATTCCTGGAAAAATCGACCGACATTTTACCGTCACTTGAAAGAGATTCTGGGATTTTTTTTTCTACAACATAACTGCGCATTTTTAATATTTTCTCGAATGGATAATAAACACTTTTTGTACGAACTGTATTTTTTTCAAAAATGAACGGTCGATTTTTTCGATTAATTCATCTTGATATCGTTTGAACAGTCGAGATTTCCGTTTTGATTAATCGATTCCTCGGAAAATCGATTTTTGACCGACATTATTCTATAAGTAGAGAGGGACTTTTTCATATATCAACGCATTTCTAAGTTCTAGAAGCCGAATATCTACGAATATCTCTCAATGACTGCTGTAACACATGCTCCTCCATTCCGAGATCCCATTCAGCAATGCCTATTCCTATCTAGGGAGGCAGCTCCTCCTCTTCGCCAGAAGACCCTAAATAACGCCCATCTACCTTCCTGCCCGCCCTCACCTCTCCCCCATATATTCCACCCCCGCGCATATAACTTATCCCCAGAGACCCACGTCTACGCCCGCCTCCAACCCAGCCCTATCCCTTTACCCATATCTTCAGCACGAACCCTTCCTTCCTTCTCTTCTCAACCCTACCTCCTTCTTCTTCTCCTTTCCCACCTCTATTCTCACTCTTAATTCACCGCGGTGGATTAAGGAGGCTGGAACGTATTCTTGATAATGTACAGATTTACGAGAAACTTCGCGCAGGAGTTTATTTTGTGGTATCCCAGGGGAAAAACGCAAAAATATACTTTACTGAATTATTTCAATAGATATTCAACGCGCTTTTAATGTGCAATACTTGGAAGTATGATAAATATTGCCCAATAAATCAACTTCGCAATCAAAAGCGCAAAAATATACTTCACTGAATTATTTTAATAGATATTCAACGCGCTTTTAACGTGCAATATTTAGAAGTATGATATATATTGCCCAATAAATCAACTTTGAAAGTACGGAACTCCTTCTAAGGAATGCATAAAAATTATTAAGAAGTTACAAGAGATTCCAGAAAAATGAAGTAACCCAAACAATTAAATTCATTGAAAAACACGTTTATTACTACTACTGCTGACGTCATGGCCCAGTAGTAAGTCAAATCATATCTTAAAAGAGACAACAAATTTCAGATAACATTCTTCTGCAGCCTCCATTGCTATCATATTTGAAAAAGTTTTAGAGGTAAGGATTTTAGATTATGAAGAGAAGAAAAGTTGTGGATGGAAAGCAATGCATTGCACCTCACTGGGAAATAAGGAGGGAATATTTAAGATGGGTAGGGGGCTAGGCGGTGTGATTCGTAAAATGGTGCATTAAAACCTATATTAACTGGTAGAATACTTGTAATAATAATATTGTTCAATGAATACTTTTTAGGGCTTCATGAGCCGAGCGGATGGAGTGAGTACTGAGCAGGGAGGGGATGTTGAAAACAGTTCTAGAGGGTAGAATTTTGGGTAAACGAGGGAGAGGAAGAAAGAGAATAGGATTTTTAGATAGAATGAAAGAGAGTAGGCCTTATTGTGAATTGAAGAGGGTAGTGGTTGAATGAAAAATAGTCTCCCATAATGCCCCTTAAGAACTCCAATGGAAACCTACCTCAATCGGCAGAATACTATTATAATGTTTAAAATAATTCTGACCGTCACTTCGGATGGTCGTAAGTGGGACGGTCGAGAGCAGGGCCGGATCTTGACCTTTTTCTCCTGTACGAACAACATTCCATCCCCAAAAATAACCAGAGAGGTAGAAGGGATAATCTTTGGATATACTTTAAAATAAATAAAAATACCTAAGGAACAAGGGTCGAGACTTAAAGTTCCTAATGGAAATCTACCTTAATGGGCAGAACACTTTAATAATAATAAAGTAAACCTAGCTCTATATTCTGCATTGGACCTCAATTACACCATTCATTTGCAAGCTGCTCAATGGTGACGAACCTACATTTCATTTTAATCTTGATTCTTATTGCATACTGAATTCGATATTAGTCGTACAAATAACAAAAAAACAGCATTTATTTTCAAGTGGTAATCAACATTTTCCCAGTTACCCATTATCATCATGAGAGCCATTAAAATATTGATTCAAGTGGAGATCAACATTTTCCTCACTTAAGCCAACATTTCTGAGAGACTCGGCATCAAATAAACCATGATTAAAAAAAACAACAAGATAATACACCGTAGAAATTCTGATATTTTTAATGGCTAGTCGATGAAGAGAAATTATCAAAATACAACTTCGAATTTTCATAAAAATGTTATTTACTTCGTTTCCACATGAAACCTTCCTCAGGCGTGGAGAAAAACTCCCTCTAACGGTCACAACGCTTCCTCAGAAAACGTGTCCGCAATAAACAATCGTAAAACTGCCTCGATTTTCATATTTTGAGTTTCCTTCGATTCGCAAGTTAAGTGATCACAACATTCAAACGACATACACCTGTGATATGACTTTCATTCCGTACACTGTGAGGATTTTTTCTCCTAAAATCCATTCTCCTCCGTATAAGGCTGTAAGCAAGGGGACTGCATAGAGGAGACCCAATTACATCCCATAGAAGGCTGATTTCAGATGCCACATTGGTCGCATTTTAATCGGTTTTCAAAAATGTCCGCGGCGCGGTAATGAGTGCAATGCAATCCGATTTTTTCCAACATTTTGTAGTATAGCCATTGAAAATGCAAGGAATAGCCTTCAAGAGTTATGAATTTTATAAATCACATCATCATGAATGTGTTTTTCGGTTGACGACCCTAATAATACCTTATTTCTCCATGAAACTCGGATCAATTTGTCCGTCAGCGACGCGGGTGGCGACTTTTGTAAGCCAATTTTAACGCACGGTGGATTACTACATATATAGACGCCAACTTGAGGATCCCCTTTTGTTCTATTCGTAGCTGTAGGACTTAGGAAATTTCGTACCAATAACATCTGGAGGACCCTTTCACCCGAAACCGTTACGATGGAGAGCCAAAGGAAAATGGAACTGAAATTCTAACTCCAACCTTCAGGGATAAAAGGGGGAAGCAATCATAAAATGTTTGAAGTACGCTTTTTCTCGACCGTTATCCTTCTAAACTCACTAGTGCGCATCCTCAGACTGATGAAATATATTCCTCATCGCACTTCAATTTCGTTTCTATGCCTTAAATATTTTCGCGCGGGCCATTACTGCACTGGCACTCTGAGTCCCTTGGAAAAAGATGAAATTCACAAATTTTTCCTGAATTCCCCGCTTGGGTCAGTTGAATTTTTTTGGAAACCCCTCGGAAGGAGAAAAAAAAGGTTCCCTGATGAAATTTTCAAAGAAGGCGCGAAAGGAAAATTGAGTCTGAACAAGAAAGCGCAAATGCTCACCACCCTCTCTACGGAAGAAGATTTTTCTGTAAAGGCGTTGCTAAACTAAGAAATCGATTAAACCTATCAAATGGATAAAGGCAATTATTATTAAATTAAAGTATTCTACTGCTTTAGATATGTTACCATGGAGTTTTTAATAAGCATTCTGGAAGCCTACCCTTCCCTCGTGCACTTCCAACTTCAATTCAGAGGCATGCTCCATTTCATGCTATCTAAACACCCTATTCTCTTCATTTCCAGGGTAAAAAAGCATACGGAAGCAAATATGTATTGATGGCTTTGCACCGAGAAAACTACACGATGAAACAGTGGCGTGACTATGGGGAGGATGAGGGCATAGACCGCCCCCTCAAAGCCTCAGAGAAATAAAACAAACATTTTAAACTACTGTCTAGTTTTGGCATATAATAACTGCATCTACATAGAATCAAATTTTAAGGGCCAAAATGATGTAAAGTGTATTTCAAGGCATGCCATTTTTCAAAAATTTTCCCGGAAGGAAGAAGGAAAAGTTTTCTTTATGCAGATGCAGTTATTATATGCCAAAACTAGACAGTAGTTTAAAATATTTGTTTTATTTCTCTGGGGCGTTGGGGGATGGGGACCTATCCTATCATCCTCCCCATAGTTACGCCACTGTTTCATTGCGTAGTTTTCTCGGTGCAAAGCCATCAATGGGTCCTATATTTTTACTTGTCCCTACCCCAGGCTCCTCATCCACCCGTATTCCTAGTTACGCCACTGCGATGAAACTTACCTATACCCAATGGATAAGAGCTGCTACGATGTTACTTCGAGCCGTAACATATTTTTACGACTGCGCCCCGTGTCGTGGGATTCGTAGTTCTTGCACAAGATTCGCCTGCTTCTTTTAACCCCGGGCTCTTCCTTTACAACCCTTGCGTCCTAACTCTTCCCTTTAGGGCGCCACCCTGACCACGCTTCCTCTCCACGCAATCTCATTTCCTCTTCTTCAGCCTCCGTCTCCCCTGTTTATCCCCCTCGAAAACATCCCACGCCTCGAGTTTTCCTCCGACACCAGCCACGTTTCCTCCGCAAATAAATAATTCACCTCACGGTATTGGTTTTGCACTTGTATTCCCGGTCCAAGACAGAAAATATACATTCCAACGAGGCCGCGCCAAGAAACGAATTCGGGAAATTTTCTATAAAAAGGCGCGTCTATTACGAGAGCAAAAGTATCTTGGCGATACGATGGTCATCCGCCGTAGAATATCGTATTTCACACAGCGTTTACCAACAGTTGGTAATTCCGTGAAGCGACCGACCGTTAAAAAAAATGCGATATCAAGTGTAAGTGAATGAAATGGTAGTGGAAACATTTTTCCTTAAACCACAGATTATCTCCAGTTAAGATAGTTTCATCTGAAGGCTAAATAACACATATATTTATCTCAAACGTTAAAAAAAAACATACTTTCAATTTCAGTATAACATTTAAGAGACACATTACCACATAACACATGTGTCTCATTCATTTTAAGACAAAAAATACTCGAAATTTTGAAATAACATCAGAGAAACACATTTCATGTTCTCCACTTTGTAATAATTTGTAATTATCACCAATCGTTAAAATTAAGTGTAATTTTCCAGTAAAATCAGGTCCACATGGGAGCGAGAACATAAAAAATTAAGTGCTAAGTGCTTACTATGACTGCAGCTCTGTTCAGGCCATCATACCTCAAAATATGTCCGACTAAGTTATCCGTTCTTTCAGATAATCATAAGGCCTCTCTTCTCCCCCTCTCTTCTCAAGAATTCCTCACTGCTCACTTGGTCGATTAATTGACACCATTCTTCTATAACACGATAATTCAAGTGCTTCCACCCTTGATTTCTATGCTGTGATCGTCGTCCATGCCTCACTCTCATTGAGAAGCATACTCCAGTTGTAAGTTCTGATTAACAGACCTTTCCCTTTATTAACGTCTATCCTGTTAGAGAGCATTCCACCAAAAGAGAGACCTGCTTACAGCGGGAAACTTAAATATGGAAGTAAAGAAACAATTTATAAGAACCTACATCTGGAGTATGCTCCTATACGGAAGTGAGACATGGACAATGACCGCAGCGGAGAAAGCAAGGATAGAGGCCTTTGAAATGTGGTGCTACAGAAGAATGATGAAAATCAAATGGATCGACCGAGTTAGTAACGAGGAAGTCCTAAGAAGGGTAGGAGAGAAGAGAAGCCTCATGAAATCCTTAATAAGAAGACGGAACAACCTTATAGGCCACATCTTGAGACATGATGGCCTGATGAAGACAATCGTCGAAGGACAAGTGGAAGGCAAGAACGGAAAAAGAAGACCTCGAACAAAATATATGGGACAATTAGGGAATAATGTAAAAGAGAAGAAATACGTAGGTGTGAAAAGATTAGCTGATAGGAGAACTGAGTGTAGAGCTGCGTCAAACCAATCCTAGGATTGTTGACCAGTGATGATGATGATCCTGTTCATTGATGAATGCCTTCCTGATCATCTCTCCAGAGCAGCTATCGTCTAAATATAGCGTTGAAGAATAGCTATAATTTACCCCCTCTTAAAATTACCCGACTAACCTACAACGCATTATCTATGAATAAAATTATTTCAGGAATTAATTTGAAAAATATTCATACTTAAGCTCGTTAGAAAGAATGTGGCAAAACCAAACACAAGGGTATTAATTAAAGAACAAGGTTAAGATTTTCTATGTAATATCGACGAATATATGACAATAATGTAGACTTATAGTTTTTTCTTAAATGTTTTACCATTTTCTCTAGAATACTGCCCATACCCAGATGTTTAAAAGTTCTATCTCAAAATCCCAAGGTTCGTTCTACCATGCCCAAATACTACGCGAAGTATTCTTCCTAACACCAAGTGAAAAGAGAAAGCATTTATTAAATATTTTCAAATGACTATTGAGAAGGTTTTCATCACTATTTCACAAATTTTCTGATAAAAGGTGATTAAAAAATTGTAGAGTAGTATTCATCACAAAAGAAAGGCGCGTTTTCAAGCCATAGAAAGTTAATTTTGCAACACTTTCAAACATAAACTAAGATGTCGGTTAAATGTAGAACCTTTTCATTATCTTGCTGCCTTTCATTTCAGGCGAACCCCATAATTCCTCTTTATCTTCGTGAGACGTTTTTGAAAGATGAGATGGAGGGTGGTGAACCCACTTTCATTTTTAAGCTTATTCCAGTTTGATAAAAAAATTAAACCGGGGCAAAAGAGGCCAACGAAAATTTTAGGGGTCAAATTACGAACCAGATGTTCTCTGAGGGATGGGACCCACTGGCACTGGGCCCACAATACAGTAGGAATATATGCATTCGTTAAATTTCTACACTCATAGGAGCAATACATTTCAAAAAACACAAGCCGATCAAATAAATGATGAGTTTAAAATAGATTTATGACCGAAAATCTTCAATCTTTCGACAAAAATAACAAAAAAAAGCCCAAGGCGATCATTATCTTGCGCTCAGCTTAGATTGCTTGAATAATAATTGATATCTTTAAGAGCACACGGAGAACATAGTATCAGAGCCCCACTATATTTCCATGTCCGACGAAAGCGATAAATTAAGAGAAATGTTTAGCCGAACGGATAGATATGGGAATTAATTTTTCCCCCGAACCATAAAGGAATTCAATAAATACTAGCCGTAATTTCGCATTTCCTTTTTGTGTGTAAACGGTTGGTGTCCTAACAACCCCTGCCACCAGCCTTTTAGGAGGCCTGCGGGGTAGTATGTACACGTAGATCATTTTACGCAATTCACCTCACTTTTAAGGAACGACCAAATCAACTACATCATTCGCTACATTCGAACGATATTTCCAGCGAAAGATAATTTCTGAGGTACCTCATTTTCAAATTTTCCCAAATTAATACGTGGCCAATGTGATGTGCACCCAAGGATTTCCGGCAAAAACGAAATTTCGCAAACTCCTCTAAAACTTTAAGTGAAACATACTGCACAAATCGCTACATCGTCGTCGACTGGCACAACACGTTGATAATTGGTTTTTCTAGAACATACCATCACAGACACTTGGTTTTGACGGGTACAACTTTTCCATACACTCACCAGACCCATCATATACGGCCTCCCATCAACCCATACTCAAAAAGTTGGTTCATTAAGCTATTCAGGGTGGCCATTGAAATATCTACCTAAAAAAACCTTGGTTTTCCTAGAATTACCAGATTATTTTTAGAAATGTTCATCTTGTTTAATAAAAAGTTCTTCATAACATAGTTCACGTGTATGGGGTGTGGATTAAGGGTATATATATATATGTACAAAACTTATAAAAATGAATTTTGTGAAGAAGCAAGAATTAAGAAAGGAGTGCGACAAGGCTGTACATTGTCACCCGTAATTTTCAACGTTTTAAGATTTGCCGATGACATAGCCGTTATAGCAGAAACAGAGAAGGATTTGAAAAATATTCTGGTTAATATGGGTAGGTTAATGAGTAGATATCAACTGAAAATAAGCACGAAGAAAACCAAGATCTTAGTATGCAGCAGAAGAGAAGAAGTCAAGACCAACATTAAAATAGGGAGGCAAAAACTGATAGAGGTGGATGAATTCTGTTATTTGGGAAGCAAGATAACCAGCGACGGGAGAAGCAAGAAAGAAATTATCAGCAGAATAGCCCAGGCGAAGAGAGCATTCCACCAAAAGAGAGACCTGCTTACAGCGGGAAACTTAAATATGGAAGTAAAGAAACAATTTATAAGAACCTACATCTGGAGTATGCTCCTATACGGAAGTGAGACATGGACAATGACCGCAGCGGAGAAAGCAAGGATAGAGGCCTTTGAAATGTGGTGCTACAGAAGAATGATGAAAATCAAATGGATCGACCGAGTTAGTAACGAGGAAGTCCTAAGAAGGGTAGGAGAGAAGAGAAGCCTCATGAAATCCTTAATAAGAAGACGGAACAACCTTATAGGCCACATCTTGAGACATGATGGCCTGATGAAGACAATCGTCGAAGGACAAGTGGAAGGCAAGAATGAAAAAGGAAGACCCCGAACAAAATATATGGGACAAGTAAAGAGAGATGTGAAAGAGAAGAAATACGTAGGTGTGAAAAGATAAGCTGATAGGAGAACTGAGTGGAGAGCTGCGTCAAACCAATCCTAGGATTGTTGACCAGTGATGATGATGACTATTATCAAGCATCACCTGAATGACATAGAACGTTCAAGGGAAAAAGATACAACTATTGGTATAGGATGAGGACTTTTACCATTTGGATCAAATAGAAATTGTGATCTGGCCGGCCTCTATGATATTTGCCGGCCTCAGTGACGGCGGGGTAAAGTCCTCGACTGCCAAACTGAAGGTCGCGGGTTCGAGTACCGCCTGGGTAAGTTACCTTATCCAGGGCATGGACATGTTTGAATTTCCTTCATTGTTAATTCCCCATTGTAAAGGCCGTAAATATGCTGTTCAAGGCGTAATGGAAATAAATTAATTAAATTAAAATCTCTCCAGACTTATTTGTAATTTCCCTTGACTCTACAGACACAACGAAATTCCACGACTTTCCCTGACTCTCCAGGATATCCAGGAGAACCGACACCGATTTTCTTTCGTGAGGCCTTGACAGTTTTTTTCTTGAGCCTATGATCACCGAAACAACAATATTTCTCACATGACATGTATGCTTGCACTCTTCGGTGAACTCATTGTACCCTTTTACCTTCAGCTCCTAAATACTACCAAAACTTGGGTGAAAATCTTCCCCGGAACACCATCCTATGCACACTGTTGCCTACTCGTGAATACTCCCTCCAGAAAAATATTCAAATCACTTTTCCTGGATTCCCGTCCACCAGACTGGCGGCAAACTCGCTGCCTGCACCCCCTTTCTCCTCCTCCCTCGAGAACTCTTGAGTCTCAAAAGCATCCCCTTCAATGTTTGCCCTTCACACCTCCGCCCAGCCAGCTCCACCCCTTGCTCAAAAGGGAGAGGGAAAAACCACCCTTTCGGATGATTACGTGCCTTAGTTCCATAGCGTCTCATCAAGGCTTCGCGTGAGCTTAGACCTCCGCATTCAAGTACTGAATAATGCAGTTTTAGCTTGTACTATAAACATCAGAAATAACAGATTGTATGAACGACTTTACGGAGAGGAAAAGGTATGAGGTAGTAATAATAGCGAGCGAGACTTGGTAGAAATCCTTTGTGGTGGGAGTTGAAGGAATTAAAGCTCTGCTTTTTCCATATGGTGATTTATTTTATCCGCTCACGGTTACATTTCAGCGTAACACTGTCAAGGTGAAAATGATACGCCGAAAAGTTGAAAATTTACCTTGAAAAAGATACGCTGTAATGAAACCATGGTCGAACAAAATAAATCGCCACGTGGAAAAACCTAAGTTTTTAATCCTTCAACTCCTGCGCATGAGGTAGTTCCAGATAAGGCGGGAGAGAAGAGAAAACCTCTAGAAGAGATAAGGAGTAGACATAGGATGCGACAATGGAGCGACCACACGCTATGAGGTACGAAAAAGAAGAGAAAGTGGAAAATATTTAATGGTAAGCCAATATGAGATTGAGACGAGAGCTTAATCAAACCTATACCAGGATTGACGAACAACCACGAAGGTGATTGCGTTGTTAAATTTTGTTTAGTAGGGGGAAAGGATTACATAGAAACGGGTTAGAGAGCTAGTCGACAAAAAGGAGTAAAATCTAAGTGTAAAAGACTCAAGTTTGGAGAAGATTCATTTATATCGGAGATCCAGACTCCAAGGGAACTTACCTCAAACGGTATACTACGTGATGTACATCTGATAAAAAGACATTATTTGACACTTAAGACACAAAAAAAGAAATTTCCATTTGGACTAGAGTGTAACTTTCGATGATTCACGTGCTTTTTTCGAGGACGAACTAGTATCCGCTAACTGGCCCCTGCAATATCACTCGGCTGGCTTGCATATGATAGAACCTTGACCAATATATTTAACTTATAATATCATAGAATGTAAGAAGGACGGAGTGGTAAAGACACAAGAATTTGCTAGACAAGGCGAGTGAAGAATGGAAGAAATAAAGAAGGAAGGGGTAGGATTTATAAATAAAATGAAAGGGAGTAGGCCTCATTGTGAGTTGAAGAAGGAAGAGCGTGAAGGAAGGGGGAGCCGCTAGAATGCTTCTTAAGTGCTCCATGGAAACATAACATAATCGGTAGAACACTTTATTACTAATAATAACAGAATAATTCCTATCTTCAGACACCCACGCCCACGTATTCCAACTCTGTTCGTAAACACCCGGCGCAAACGTTAGAGAAATCACGGAGACTGTTATAATAAGAAAGGAATCACGGAGAACACAGGATTTCTTTTAACACAGCCTCGAACTGCGCAGAGAACATGCATGTTCGAGAAGGGAATGCTCCGGAGCAGAACCCCCGTGCGCCCCTATCCTCCAAACTCCACCGAAATCAATTCCTCTCCGGGTCTTCCTCTTCGCCGCCTCCTCCTCAACCATCCCCTCTCGCTTTCCTTCCTCAAACATTTCACCCGCTCTCGACGCCCGAGCACAATCGCGCGTTTCCCGCCCACCCACCAATAGAGGCACCGTCGTAAACCATGGTAAATGAAATCCCACCAAACTTTTCGTCCGCGCGGAAACAAAGAAAGCACATCCATTCCATCGAGCTTGCCGTCATCAACTTCTCAAGTATGGTATGATAAGGTATTAGGAAGAGCCTGAGGTCATTTGCGCCTTTAGGGAAGGGTATGGAAAGAGGTGTGGAGAGAAACTCGGCGTCGGCATTAGCCATCTCTCTTAACGGAATTAGTCATGCTCTAAACGAAAGGCCCAAATGCGAACACGGCTTAACGTCCTATCCGACGGACGGAGTGTTGTACTTGAAGTTCCCTTCACAAAGCGCACAGTCTCTAAAAAATTTCCGCCACCGCCGGGATTCGAACCCCAACCTAAAGGGCGGGAAGACAACATTCTAGCCACCACACCAACCCGATCCCCCTGCTTCACAAACTTACATCGGAGTCAGAGGTGTCATGATGCCGGAACGCCGTTCCGGCACTGTTTAAGAAAAGACATAATAGTCAAACAACACTTTTTATCAACTGTGGTGCCTAAAAATTTTTAATACATACAATCGTAACCAAAATTTTAAAAATTGTTATAAAACGTAAATAATAACTAGTAATTAAAAAAACACACACTTATAAAGAAAAGTTAAGGAAAGTGCGTTCCGAGACTACTAATTTTGCCATGACGCCACTGATGGGAGTATGACCTTAAATTTGAAACGATAAATCAATTTCGACTTAGTAGAGCTACGATCGACGGCTCTAGTATTTGAGGTTATATGTCCTCCTAATGGAAAAAATCTACGCAAAAAGCACATATCGGTTGTTTGATGTTAACTTGTGATGACCGGAATTTGAGCGCAAGATATTTGCGGCAAATTCGGTTACGAAAGTGTTTACTCCCTCGCTAGCAGGTGACTATGCGCGCGAAGCGAGGCGGAAGGGGAGGATGACTCGAGGCTAAGAAAGCGAAAGGCGAAATACGGCACACAAAAATACTCTTGGAGAGGACGGGAAGATGCAACACCATGGAGTTGTCGTAACAAACACTCCACTTCCTAGAGCCCCATATAGTCCTATAGGTCAACTGGGGGGGGAGGATAGGACCTAGGGGGCCAAGATTTTGAATATAAAAACTCTCAAAATCTGAAGGAAGGCAGTTGGTGTTTGGGGAGTGACAACCGGGGTGTGTATCACGAGGGGTCGTCACTTGGTGCAGCAGAGATCGCCCGTCTACTCCGTGCCGTATTGAGATACCCTGTCGGTAACCAGTACTTTCCCGGCATCCCGCGAACATCCAAGGGAAAAGCGAGAGTATCAGCCTTGCCGAACGCCCGACGTCTATCCGCCTCTTCGCGACCTCCGCCTGTTCAAGCCGGTACGCTTCTCGGGAGACCCAAAGGTAAAGTGCCTTTTCCTATCTATAAAAACTACAGCTTGAATCAATTCATTGCTTACGGCACCCTAAGGCAAGGACCCACACGGCGAAGCCGAGTTCGATCCCCGTCGCACAACAGAGCACGGGGCGGACGCTACAAATGGTGGCAGCGGTGTCGATAATTGAAATGCCCGCATGGGGCGAATTCATTTTTTTTTTTTGAGAGATTGAGGAATTAAAATTTTTTTTCGCTCTTTGAGGCAATCAAAATTTTTACTCAGGAAAGATGTTGTTCGGTCATTCCCATTCCGGGATTGATATTTCGCCTCCGAGTGAGAAGATTACTCTCAAATGCCAGGGCACTGTAAGACCTGAATGGTTTCACTTACAGGAGCCAGAAGCGTGATTTGCATACAAGCTGTACTTTCGGGTCTCTCGTTTCGTGTCCCCATGTTTTCCCTCTTCGTGTAAAAATTTGTGTTTTCCGATTTGTAAATATACCTTAGCCAGGTAGTTTCGTGGCTCTTTGTCAAAATTTTGCTGTGTGGTCGCTACGGTGGCATCACGAAGAATTGTGACCCCGCGGGAAGTCATTTAAAAGTAAGCCGTGCCACACAATCCATTTAAAAATGCCGGATCCTCCCACCGTTCCGCCCACCATGGCTCCTGCCAATGTATCCGGGTTTTTATACGCGGTAGAAGTATTTTCAGGGGAGGACGACGAGATAGCCGTCGAGGAATTTTTGACAACTCTTGAAACCGCGGCCACTTTGGGCCAATGGAGTCCTAACCATAGAGTAATGGTATTGAAATTACGTATCAAGGGCAAGGCAAGGCTATTTGTGAATACGCTCGCGCCCGAAGTAGGAAGTAATTGGGAGGCCTTGAAAAACGCGCTAAGGGAAAGATTCTCCGCACGGGAAAACGCAGGGGCTAGGTTGAGGAAATTACTAGATTGCCGACAGGGTCGCGAAACGGTGAGAGAATACGCGGAGCGAATCCGAGCTCTGGGCGAAACTCCGCAAGATTCAGTGACCGACCCGGAGGAACGCCGATGGCGGGCCAAAGTGCGGGAGGAGACGATGTTACAACAATTTTTACAGGGGCTGAGGGAAGGGATCCGGAGATTCGTGTTAATCCGGGAGCCGTCCACTTTTCAAGAGGCAGTGCGCCTCGCGAAAATGGAGGAACAAAATGACGAGCAAGGCAGAAATAGACTATGTTTAGTGGCCGGTCCCACCACGCCATCGGGTGACCGCGATAATCACCCCCCATCACCGCCGCCCTTTTCACCCGCGCCATCACGGCCAATGTGCTACCAGTGTCGACAATACGGGCACTTCGCAAGGGATTGCGTAATAAACCCCATGCGCTGCTTTAATTGCAACGAGATGGGGCATGTGAGGCGCGAGTGTCGAGCAAATAGATTTTCCACTCGGAACTATGCACTGCCTCGGGCGGGAAGCCCTCCTCCCCCCGTCCGATCGCGAGCCCCTCCCCCCAATGCTAACCTTACGGGAGGGACGAAGACGGCGTTCAACCCACGAAGAAACGCTCCGGCGGAGAGAGGACGACGCCCCACCCACCCAAACGGACTTCCCTCCGGGCACCAGTCCCGCCGCGCGGAGGGGACTCGGCGATGGTGAAAGGAAAGCGGGAGAGATTGGCGCCGTCAACCCGCCGAGCAGACACAACGGGTTATGCCGTGTCCGTCGAGGTGGGAGGCAGCCGCGCGACCCTTCTCATCGACACGGGAGCCACGCTGTCCCTCCTCAGAGAAGAAGTCCCCCGCCCCAACCACCCCCTTCACCCCCCCTTGACACAACTTTGCGGAGTCACTGGCCATCACCTAGCCATAACGGGGACGGTGACTCTCCCGGTGAGGTTAGGAAAAGGCACGTTTTTCCATGAATTTCAGGTAGTGGGGTCGGACTTAAGATTACCCGCCGACGGCATTTTAGGATTGGATCTCCTTCGGACAATGGAAGCGAGTCTAAATCTAAAAACAGAAGTGTTGAGAGTGGGTAATGAAGACTTCCCTTTGGAAGCGGTTGTCTTTGGCCGGGACACGGGGGTTCTAGCGCGGGAGGAAGAGAGAGGGAGACGAGAGAAAGGGGAAAATCCTCAGATGGTTAGACTGAAAGAGCGCACGCGGATTTCCCCGCGCAGTGAGGTGGTCACTATGGGGATCCTCGGGAAGAACGGAGGGCAGGGCGAGCAGACATTATTAATGGAACCGGTCGAAGTTCCTATCCATGGGATCATGGTCGGAAGAGGAATTGTGCGCCGATTGGAGGGAAATCAAATCCCGGTGAAATTAATTAATGTCTCGAATGAGGAATTGGAAATTCCCGTAAATATGGTGGTGGGAAACATTACGCGGGAATTTAAAATTCCGGAGGCCGCTCATAAGGAGTTTAGTCGGAGGGAGAATAGCCTTCCCGAGGAATTAGAGACTAAGTGTTTGCAACTACCAGGGGAGGAAGGAAAGAGGTTGCGGGAAGTATTGTTAGAGTATAGCGACATTTTTCACAGGGAAGGGAAACCACTGGGTAAAACGTCGCGAGTGCGCCACGAAATCCACACCGGAAACCATGCCCCCATATTTCGACGACCGTATCGGGTTCCACAGACGCAGCGGGAGACAATGCGCACTCACATCACAGACATGCTCGCACAGGGAATTATTCAGGATTCTACATCCCCCTGGAGTGCGCCGGTGGTGCTAGTCGCGAAAAAATCAGAGAACGGAGAGGAGAAGCTCCGTTTCTGCACAGACTTTCGCGCACTCAATCAGATTACCCGGAGAGACGAATACCCCTTGCCAAATATTCAAGAGACGCTGGACCAACTAGGAGGAGCGAAATATTTTTCCACACTAGATATGGCCAGTGGTTATTGGCAAATAGAAGTTGAGCCAAGAGATAGGGAAAAAACTGCTTTCTCGACCCCCGAGGGGCATTATGAATATCTCAGGATGCCCTTCGGGCTGGCTAATAGTCCAAGCACCTTCCAAAGACTGATGGATTCCGTCCTATCAGGGCTTAAAGGAAGCAAGTGTCTCGTATACCTTGATGATATAATTGTTCATGGTCGAGACACAGGGGAGCATTTGGCTAACCTAAGGGAAGTGTTTGAACGATTGCGGGCCTCGGGGTTGGCGTTACAGCCCGCCAAATGCAAATTTTTGGAAAATTCGGTGAAATATTTGGGGCATATTATTTCATCGAAGGGGGTGGAGCCAGATCCCAATAAAATTAGGGCAATCAGTAATTTTCCCCCTCCACATAATCTACGGACACTCAGAGGATTTTTGGGCTTAGTTGGATATTACCGCCGATTTATTCCGAAGTTCGCCCAAATAGCTAAACCTCTGACGGAACTCACTAAGAAGGGTGTGAAATTTGAATGGACTCAGAAAGCCGTTGCCTCTTTCGCAACATTGAGAGACTTTTTATGTAATGAGCCGGTACTTCGGTACCCAGATTTCAAGAAACCTTTCATACTATACACGGATGCTTCCGGGGAAGCCTTGGGGGCCGTCTTAGCCCAGAAGGATGCCAGTGGGGAGTACGTAGTCGCTTACGCTAGTCGGCAATTAAATAAAGCGGAGCGTAATTACAGCGCTACAGAGAGGGAATGCCTGGGGGTAGTATGGGCGGTAAGGTATATGAGGTGTTACGTGTACGGGAGGGCCTTTACAGTTGTTACGGATCATAGGCCTTTGAAATGGTTATTTTCGCTAAAAGATTCATCGTCACGGTTGACTCGGTGGTCTCTTCTCCTAAGCGAATATGATTTCGAAGTACAACATAGGCCCGGGAAAGTACACCAAAATGCCGACGTTTTGTCTCGTAACCCGGTGGCGGTTATTCAAACACCTTTCGAGCCTGTATGGGATAGACAATTAATACGAGACGAGCAGGCAAGGGATCAATGGTGTGGGAAGGTGTTGGAGCAAATAGAAAAATCCGGGGGAAAAAGTGATTTTTATACCGATCAAGAGGGGATCTTGTATCGGAAAGGGAGAAGGGGCGAAGAGCAGTTGGTTGCTCCCAAGAGCATGCGGGAGAGGGTGCTTAGAGCGTTTCATGACTCACCGTGGGCGGGCCATATGGGAATAAAACGCACCCTGGGGACCATTGGGGCCAAATTTTCGTGGCCAAAGATGATAAGTGATGTGATCACCTATTGCACGCATTGCCATTCGTGTCAATTGCGTAAAGACCCGCAGAAACAAAACAGGGCGCCATTACAGTCTTTACCAGAGGTGACTGGCCCCCTGCAGAGGGCAGCAATGGACATCGTGGGACCACTACCAATGACGGATAGAGGGAACCGATACATCCTTACCTTCCAGGACGCCTTTACCAAGTACCCGGAAGCGATAGCCATTCCCGATCAAAAAGCGGAAACGGTAGCTAAGGTATTTGTGGAGTCAATCATTACTCGTCACGGCGTCCCGCGACAATTATTGACGGACCGGGGGGCAAACTTCACCTCCCAACTCATGAGAGAAGTGTGTAAGCTCTTAGGGATAAAAAAATTGCAGACAACTGCTTACCATCCCTCCGGAAATGGGCTGATTGAGCGAAGCCATAGGACGTTAATGGACATTTTGTCTCACTTTGTTGACAAATATCAACGAAGTTGGGATACTTGGGTACAGTTCGCCATGTTAGCATATAGGAGCTCCCGACACTCCGTTACCCGAGAGACCCCCTACTTCCTCATGCACGGACGGCATATTGAACTACCGTTCGACGATATTACATCACCAGCCTCCATTAATTACGCTACGGATAGCAATTACGCAGCCGAACTCCAAGCGCGCTTGAAACTCTCGTTCCAAGCCGTTGCGGAAAGACTAAAAGTCGGACATGCGGCACAGGCGAAGGAGTATAACAAACGTGCTACGGAAGTGTCGTTCCAACGGGGGGACTGGGTGTTCGTGCGAAAAGACGCTACACGGCCAGGGACAACTAGAAAGTTAGATAAACATTGGGAAGGGCCATATGAAATCTTAGAGCAAACCAGTCCGGTGAACTATAGAATTAAAAGTGTACAAGGGCATAAAGGCGCTCAAATAGTGCATGTGAATCGTTTAAAACAGTGCAAACTAAGTGATGCCCCTCGTGCCCCCGCCTCCCCTCCCCTACCAGCCGAAGAAAAAGTGAAAGGACGACGACGGAGGAGGCAAGAGCCCTCCCCTCCCCTCCCGCCATATTGTGTCGTCCCAGGTGTCGAGTGGGACACGGGTCCCCCTTCAAGACCTTCCCCTCCCTCACTACCCACCCTCTCTCCCCCGCCACATCGGTACCCCCTCCGCAGCCGAGGACCGGTCGAGCTGACGAGGGAAGTGTAAACAAAAAGGGGTGACGAAACGCGGGAGGGCCGCGCGGAACTAATGGTGAAAGATTTTCGGTTGTTTTCGTGTGGGATTTAAACGGTCTTCAGGTGGATAATAAGTCGTGGGCAACTCCAATTCATTCTTTTTTTTTTATTTTTATTTTATTGGAAATATACATATATATATATATATATATATATATACATTTTTTTTCCCTCCTCCCAATTATGCATACAAGAGACAGATAAATTGGGACAATATTAATTGGTTTCTAAAAAGGTGCTGGCTCCCGCCGCTCATCCAGGGTGGGGTGATCGAGGTAGAAGGGCAGCCGCTGTACTTCCGAAGGGCTGCAGGGCCGCAGTCGGACCTTCAGGTCGGGGTCGTCCGATAGGGCATTGATCGAAAAGATGTGGTGTCGCTGAAAACAACCAACCAGCAGAGCGTGCATTTGATAAAGTTGCAGGCGACTATTGTCAATTCCACGTACGCTCTGGCACGAAGAAATGAACTAATCGTCGCGAAGATTAGTAACGTTACTTCGCGGTTGGCCGCAGAGCTGACAAAACGGTACAATGTACTAATCCCCCACCCCAGAGCATTGTTTTACAGAACCAAGTCCACCAATGGGTGGGTATACAGCGTCCCGCAAAGGAGCCACTTCCTACAGAGATGCCCCGGGAGAGAGGAGGCCTTGAACGTCACAGAAGATTTTCTCAGCGGCACCGGGGTGGTGGAGCTGCGACCCGGATGTTCCGGCTACAGCGAGGGACAGGTGCTGACCCCTTTCTTCCACCGGAGCTCAGCCCTCACCACCCGACGGAGGGATATCTACATGCCGGAGATTAAGGACATTTTGCAAGGCCCACTACATCACTACATCAACAACCCATCGGCGGAGAAACAACAGAGACTGGAGAACCTCGTCCACCAGTCTCGTCGCATCTTCGGGAGCCAGGGAGGTATTCCGGTGGAGCAGGTCCACGAGATGCTCCAGGAAGCAGAGGCCCTAGAAGAACCGTCATGGGTACCATCTGTGCACACCATCTCCTACCTTGGCCTGATCCTTACGGCAGGAGCCGCCATATGCGCAACGGGGGTCGCGATCTTCCGCCGGTTCCGGAAGCGGTCGATTCAACCCCCGCCTACACCATCGGCACCAGAGGAGATGGAGATGCTACGAGCTCCACAGTAACAAAAAGAAATTTTTGTACAAAAACTTTACAAGCATTGTATTATAAGAATAAAGAGGAAATGGCGGTTAACTGGAGGGTGGGACACTCACGAGAAGCACACACAAAAAAAAAAAAAAAATGGTTTAAAATGTGAGCAGTCTCGTGATAGAGACGGCTCAATTTAGAGACAGCGGGGAGCGGTGTGATGACCGGAATTTGAGCGCAAGATATTTGCGGCAAATTCGGTTACGAAAGTGTTTACTCCCTCGCTAGCAGGTGACTATGCGCGCGAAGCGAGGCGGAAGGGGAGGATGACTCGAGGCTAAGAAAGCGAAAGGCGAAATACGGCACACAAAAATACTCTTGGAGAGGACGGGAAGATGCAACACCATGGAGTTGTCGTAACAAACACTCCACTTCCTAGAGCCCCATATAGTCCTATAGGTCAACTGGGGGGGGAGGATAGGACCTAGGGGGCCAAGATTTTGAATATAAAAACTCTCAAAATCTGAAGGAAGGCAGTTGGTGTTTGGGGAGTGACAACCGGGGTGTGTATCACGAGGGGTCGTCACTTGGTGCAGCAGAGATCGCCCGTCTACTCCGTGCCGTATTGAGATACCCTGTCGGTAACCAGTACTTTCCCGGCATCCCGCGAACATCCAAGGGAAAAGCGAGAGTATCAGCCTTGCCGAACGCCCGACGTCTATCCGCCTCTTCGCGACCTCCGCCTGTTCAAGCCGGTACGCTTCTCGGGAGACCCAAAGGTAAAGTGCCTTTTCCTATCTATAAAAACTACAGCTTGAATCAATTCATTGCTTACGGCACCCTAAGGCAAGGACCCACACGGCGAAGCCGAGTTCGATCCCCGTCGCACAACAGAGCACGGGGCGGACGCTACAAACTCCAAAATGAATTGCAAGCGACTATACACTTAAAAGCCAATGGTTTTCCTTTTGAATAGGTGATAAAACAACGGGAACATTAGAGACTATATTTTCACGGGATTCCAAAAACAAAAGACAAATTAAAAGAGGTATATATTTAGTGAAAGTTCCAAGTGGTCAAGTTTCTATCTCCCACAGTAGTCATTATGGTGGAATAGTTCCCTGAAAAAGGATCAGAGAAATAAGGACAGTCCTCCACAAAAATCATTATGTTCACGATAATAAGGTTTCAACCAAGAACTACTCAAATATTACACTTGACAGCAGTAGGCGAAACTTGGCACTTCATTGGAGGACAATCGTTCAGTCGTGGAAGCTATTCGTGAATAAATTATTTCCAAGAGGAAAGCTGCCCATTATTTATAATCAAAGGATTTTGACCGGTATATGCAATAGTGTACATAGCTCATGGTGAAAACCTACCATATTTTCATCAGTATTTTTACATTTTTTTCAACATAACTTTAATACTCGAACACTTTCGCCAGTGGGAAACACATTGGAATGGATACGTTTAAAGGCCTGTATACACGATACATTAACACGTACTAGTTAATTTCTGTTTGCATGAATTATTTCTGTGGACTGGAACGGAACATGTACGAATGCATGAACCAAATTAGAACACGTTCTATTTCCTGTGCATGCATTCGCACAAGTTGGGTGGTTACACGGTGCAATTAGGCGTTCATTCTCGCGTTAATACATTTAGATATTAAGCCGTACGTGTTAATGTACCGTGTACACAGGTCTTAAGGGCGACACAGAGAACATCTTATTAGAATCCCACAACATTTCCAGGTCTGACAGAAACGATGAATAAAGAGAGATATTTTGCCGAACGGATAGGTATGGGAATTCGTTAATACCCCGCCTGACAAAAGACTTAAAAGGCCGTTTTACACGGTACACGGAATTGCGCAGTCTGACGTACGTGTGAAAGCGCAATCAAAATTGCGTCGTGTAATGCGGTGAATTGCTAGAACACATGCGAGAATGCGTGGATGTGAGATGGCAAAATAGCCCGTTCCAATTTCGTTCATGCATTCGGGCAATTCCATGCCATTTTAGAAATTAATGCAGTTATAACCTCTGCAGTTCCGTGCCCCGTGTAAAACGGTCTTAAAAATGCTAAGCGTAATTTCGTTAGAGCATTTCCTTCATTTGTGTAAAAGGCTAATGTACTGACACCCCCCTCCACACGCCTATTGAGACGGCTAACGGGGTATATAGTATGTAGATGTAGATAAGATTAACTAGTAAGCGGAAACCAGTATTACATAGGTCGTGACACGGTCGCGTCGATGCCGTCCGCGGCACGCGAATGGTATGGCGACACAAAGTGATTCGGACGCCACGGAGTGCCTCTAGGAAATGTCCAGTGATTTGACGAGGCGGCTAATTTGCCGTGACGCATGGGAGCCCGTTGCGCAGCAGGCGGAGAGAGTCCAATTCGAATGATGGCATCCATCCGGAATAGTTCCCAGATGCGCTCCGAGAAGACTGATTGGCAGTTTAAAAGCGCATCTGCCCCGACCTTTGAGGATAATAACAATATAAGCCAGCATGTGCCACAACCAGCAACGTCGGCGTGTCTTTCACCCATCACACAAGAGAGCGCTAAATAAAAAAATACTTAGCAAGAGGACCATCATACAAACGACAATAAAATATAAGGGCTAAAAATTTGACTATTTGATTCATATTTAAAGTTGGAGAGCTAACAAAGTCTTTTTATATCTGTGTATCTACTCCACGCTATGACCTTTTTAAGTTATAACTCGACCTACGTCTTCCTATGAATGACAGGGATTAAATGAATTTTTTTAGTCTTTTATGCACAACAGTGAGCCAAATTGTAGAAAAAAATTAAAAACAGGCTAATCATTTCGGTTGCTTCGAGATTATCTATTTTAAGCATAGAAGTAAAAAAAGTCGCTTGTTTGACCCATTTTAACGCCATCTCACCGTCTATGATTTCACCTACTGTTAAATAGTTTAATTAAAGACTCAATCCAAAATACGGGTAAAGAACTTAGTGTACAAACCATCCTTTCTAACGGCTAATATACTAATAACGCAAAGAACTTACGTCATACTCTGGAGAAGCAAGCACTTTATCCTTCTTAAATATATATCCGGAAGAATTTTCTCCATACCTGCAACAGAGAAGAAGAAAAAATATTAAAACATTAATTCGAATAAAATTGACTAAAATTACACAGAAAAGTAGAGGGATGTTCTGTATAATGAATTACACAAAGCAGACGAGAGAATAAAGATAAACCTGTGTTCCAAAGTAAAGTAAACATTTGCCAATATTTTAGAGATATTGATTAAGCAAAGATCAAACGAAGGTAAACATTTACCAGCGCTTTAAATAAACAAATGACAAGCTGCAAATAAATTGCCGAATGATAAAAATTTAGTTGTTTCGGGAATCTTTTTTTTCAATTGGATAATTTAATACGTAAACACAGAACATATCGGTGATGGTGTGCAAGTCAAATCTCCTCCCATTTTAAAGAGACATTTTTGTATTTTTGTTGAAATGTTTTCCATGAAAGCTCAGTACGTTTTCGGAAATACCCATTTTTAACGTTTAAACTTAGATTATCTTCCCTACATCTAGGTTGCATACTTCACGTTGATTTATTAGTTACATATTCGATTAATATAATCTTTCCTGATGTTTGTGGGAGCTAAGAAGTCGAGAGGTGCGTTCACTAAAAGTTGGTCAAAATTTCGGTACCATAATTTAAGGTATTCTACTGGTTGAACTACGTTTATATGGAGCACTTTACGATTCACCTCGTCCCCTACTAATGGTGCTTTCATCTATTACTTAACAATAATGACTTTTGTCTTTCTACAATACCTATTCTATTCTAACTTCCCCGCTAATCCAGCATTTCCTTCCACTAGCACAATTTTCAGCAACCCCTTCCCGTTTATCACTCGATCCATCCAGACCCACTGTCACCTCCGAATCTCATCTTAAAGCCTCCTCTCGTCGCCCACGATGTCACTTCACCTCCTCGTCCCTTGTCTAGCCTTACCCTTCAAGTTTCACCTTCAACGCTCTCCTTCAAATCCACATCTGGAACACCTGCTGTCACTTATCGCCCTTCTTCCAAAGTGTCCAAGTTTCCGTACCGAGAAGCACAAAGCTACATATATCAGACTCACGGGCAACCATCACGAATTAAACAACATGATATGTAATCACTCACATAGCTGTATACAAGAATTGCCATGAGAAATAATTCCCCTGGACCGGGAATCGAACCTTTGGCTTTCGGGGCCAATGCGCAGACAGCTACGCTATCAAGGTTCTTTATTTCCCATTGCAATTATACCGAGGCTCATGGTACTACGTTAAAGAACCTGGATAGCGTAGTGGTCTGCGTATTGGAAAGCCAAAGGTCGGTGATTCGATTCCCGGTCCAGGGGTGTTTTTTCTCATGGCAATTCTTGTATATTTCACCGCCGTTCACGCGGCAGGGTTAGAAATATTACACTCACATAGCTGTCTCCACTACAAGGCGAATTTCCCCTTTAGCTTACTCGGATGCAAGAAGGGACCTCATAGCCTGAAGCGGGTTGTGCGCGCCATAAATCGCGAAGGGCTAAATCCTACGCTAAATCCTAAACGCCACTCACTGGATTTGCAATCTTATTGTGCGCCCGCGTGAGCGCTATCGTGTGATTGTTGAGCGCAGTTGGCTATGTACGGAGCATTAGCCATTCTGTCGTCGTGATGGCAGGGTCTCGAGGCAACGCTGACCAGAGGAAGCCACCGACGGGAGCCCGACAATCAGAATACCTTAAGTTGGGCAATCCAGGAGCATACGCCGGTAAAAGCCTTCCCCTATAGAAGCATTTTATTATTTATTATTATTATTAGTCTAGCATTTCATCATTCCTTTCCATCTCTGTCCACTTAATCTTCCCAATTCTCCTCCACACCCACGTCTCGGACGCATCCGACTTTTTCGAATCCTCTTTCCTCAGTGTCCAAATTTCCTCACCTTAAAGCGCTAGTACACTCCACATCACACTCTTTAATAGCCTTTTCTTAACATATTCACATAACGATCATCTCATTGGCTCCTTCCGGTTCATAAACACCCACTTTGCCAACGCAATTACCTTCCTGATACTCTTTCTGCTGCGTTCGTTCCTCTCTAGAATACCTAAATTTTCCAGGAAATAAATCGAGAGCAGACCAATACCTCAAAATACTTTTCCAACGCAGTTACCTTCCTAATAATGTTTCTGCTGTGTTCGTTTTCCCCTAAAATACCTGTATTTTCCAGGAAATTTATTTTGGACAGAGCAATAGCTCAAATTATTATGTTTTACGGGTTAAACATGCTGTTCCACCAAATCTATCCCGACGACACGGTTGAATTCGTTGTGGTGTCAGGATAAATGCCCCACACCGCAGCGATGTTCAAACTGGAGCGTGGCTCAAGCCTTCGGAGGCGGAGACGCTTTCCGGTCGGAGGAAAGTAAATATGTGAGGAGGGAATGAGATAGAGCCAGAGAAACGTGGCTCGTGATAGCGAGGGCGGGGGTGGGGCTATCTATCGACGGAACCCGGAAAAACTCCCAACCCCGCCGCGATTAATCTCCCTAGACCACGAGTACACGCGCATAAACCAAAGACGTGCCGACTCCTCCGGCTTGATAAACGACCCCTCAAAGGCACCGCGTCCCTACCAAAAGAGCCCAAATACGGGAATGAGTTCCGACGACTAGTTCGCACTCACTTAAAGTCTCCCACACGACAGCTTAACTCGGCTGAACTTGACTTATGATGAACCATAGCAATACTTATGGGACTGTATCGGTCACAGCTCAGACCGCTGAGGCAAATTAATTGTATTATTTTTATCATTATTATTATTATTGCATATTGCTGCAAGTAGGCTATTGCCTGGTGGCAACATCAGATCTACACACATGAACAACAAATCTACCAATCAAATAACAAATTAAGATACAGAAAAGGCACCTATGGTAAAAATAATGCATTAATTCTAATATCATACTGCTAACGATAAACATTGACCCAGATAACCCAATTTCTAACACTCCATAAAATGCATTAAATATCATGCAACTCAAAATTGAACGTTGACCCAAATGACCCAAAAACAAACTCTTCCTCATAAACCACATTCAACCAACCAATAAATGATGGACACTTATTACTAAAAATTTTTGCATTTGCGGGGAAGATCTTAAAAATAACTTCAGGTAGGTCGTTCCATTCCTTTATTCCTCTATGCAGGAGGGATTTTATAAATGAATGTTTTCTGCTTTTTTTAAACTTAATTTTGACTTTATGATCTTTCCTTCCTATGTAGAAGGGCGAGTCCAGCTTTAGATATATTTCTTTCCAACACCGCTCTTTGGTAAATGCTTTGTACACCCTTTGTAACCTATTCATAGTTCTTCCCGCTCATAGAGGTTTCAGATGTAACGATACTTAGTAATACCAGTGCCTCGTTCAGATTACGATTGTTCCAGCAATCGTTGGAACTATCGTGCATTCACACAACGATTGTTACAGCCTGTGTTGCCCTCTAGTGCCGACATCTAAAGTGAAGGAGAAATTGACAGCAAAACTGTTGAGGAATGAAGGGTCAAGATATTGCTGTGCTCAGCGTGTATTTAATGAATGATTTTTCTTCCGCCCATATTCTTCCTTGCTTGGACAAATTCATGAAAAAAATATAGCGAAGGGAGCTTCACGAACTTTTCGTCTTTCTCTTGTCGCCTACTCTTCCGGTCTCCCAGCGCCTAACCATCGTAAAGTGGCAACGTTCGGAACTACACTAACTATTGTCAGGACATGCATTCACACTGCTACTTCGGCCAACTATCGTTAGGACGATCGCTCGGACAATCGTAATCTGAACGATGCATAGCAGAAAAAGTAATCGTTAACGGCAACTGGCAACTGAAAGAGCTGGCTGGGTAAATAGTCTGATGGGTACCCAAGTGTACTAATCTTATGATCACAACATTATGAATGAACGAATCCGAACGAAACTCCCAAATGGTTTTAGCCACTTCCGATCACTAATCGTGAGCCGTGACTCTTCATCAGCGACTAACGGACAGATAAATTCAAAGTTGACTCCGTGATACAATAATGTTAAAAAACAATAATTGTTAACTGTGGCTTAAATGCGTACCGTCGCATTCAAGATCATCATCAGGGGAATACCTATTTATTTATTTGCTAACTACCTTCACGTCAAAAAAGCTGACAAGCAAAGACTTGAAGAGTTAGAATTGAGTTGAAACCCTGATACTGGTAGCAGGTTCTAATGATCATAGGACGGAAGTTTTACACAATAATGGGAGAAGATAGGAGAGCTATGGAGCACTAATCGACCAAGTGGATATGCCATGTCATAAGAAAATGATAAAATGAGAAATTTAATGGAGTAAAACATTGAAGTAAAAGTCACCAGAAGCTGAAAAGAAAATAAATACCTGGGGCAGGAAACAAAAAAGAAGAACTTCAGGGAGCTGAAGAAAGAAGCTAGGGAAAAGGTCTGATCAGGGGCGATCTGGCCTAAAATTCATTATTAATCCTCAATAAAAAAGATATAATGACGTAATAATACGTTAATTGCGGGAGATGGAGAAATTATGGCGTTATGAACGTCAAAATTCTTGTGTCTTCTTTTTCATTTATGTACCGTTGAATCCTTTTTATATTTTTTATTTTATTATTGTAAAAAAGGGATTGTAAAAATATTTCGTGACATCATGCATTAATTTATTGTAACGATTACGATTCATAGCCCTGATGCAGATATAAGAAATATATCGAAACGTCGACAAACAATTTTGCATTTCATTCCAAGACCAATACTGCAAGGCGCTATTAATTATTATATAATTGAAGTCATGAAAAAGAGTTATGAATGGAGATTAGCAACATCCTTAAATAATGGTATAATTCTCTAAAACGAATGATAGGATAATTAGGGAGGAATAAATACGCGTTCCCATCAAGGGAGATTCAGCGAGACAGGGAGCTACGTTTAGAAAGTTGAATACTCAATGGCTTTGATTTTTCACGAGTGACATCAAGTCTTATATGTCGCTGCTGCGAGATGATACGATAGAGAACAATGTAGAGGCAAGGAACAGAGGACTCAAAGACGTGAAAATAAACTACGAGTGGCGGTAAGGCACTCGACAGAAACAATGAGCCATTCAAAAGCTCACGAAGCGCCAGGCGTATCGTGATCACATTGTTTCCGAAGACTGCTCCGACGCACAGAGCAGTCGGATTTCGTGTAAGACAGCGTCACAACGACTGCAACTCGCATAGCTAGAGGGCAATCTGTGCCATATAGAAGCCGATGCCTGAGGTATTTCTACACCTCACTCAATAAGAATCAAAAGGTCAAAGGAACGATATGGATCATGATACACAGGCTGAAAAAGGCACGAGTTAAATAAAATTAATCAATAGCCCCTAAACTTAAATATTACCTTTTATTGCGCCACGAGCCTATCCCCAGACTTTCTCTTATCAAACGTTGACTGCACTAGCGCCTCTCCTCACTTCTTAATTCTTAGCCAGATAATGTCGATCCTTTCCTCCTCTAACCTTACTCTTTCATCAACCTTGCATATATGTAAAAAAAACTAAGCTCCCCTTCCATAATTTCGTAGATTTTTTAGTATTTTTGCAATCTTGCCTCTTATGTTCAGTTGTTGTTTATATTTGAAACTTCTTACTTACATCCATTATTACCATGTTACTTTTTCAATGTCAATTGATATAAATGATGCACGTGATCACCTTAAATAAATGTTAAATTTCAAAATTTAAGGGTAAAATAAAATTAATTATAAGTAAAAAATTTGTTCTAGAATCTGCCACGAGAGATATAGTCCAGGAAATGAAGCATTTTGGCTTGCAATTTTTTCAAACTGAATCGTTTTTCTTGAAATTTCCACAATAAGTAGGGAATATACCAAGAATCAAAATCTATATCATGCCGACGGGCGCTTTTACCCTGGGGGTGGTTTCCACCCCATCTCGGGGGTGGAAATTTTTAATTATATTTTGACCACAGGAATCGATAGAAAATTAGATTCTAAGAATAAAATAATCTATCCATTTTTTGCGTAAAATTAATATTTTTCGAGTTATTTGTGATTGAAAGTAACAGTTTTTTGACGAAAAAATCAACGATTTTAATCGATTATAGGCAAATAACTTGAAAAGTATTAATTTTATTAGGGAATTGTGAATTACAAAACTGTAGCTTGTAAAAAATTAAATAAAAATCTTATTTTATATTTCCTTTATGACCAAATTAAAACCTCTATTACCAAAGGAGCTCCACCTTATTTAAACCCTTAAATCCCTCCCCTTTCAAAATTAATGACTCGAAAAAAATATAATTCGCATGACCTTGTAGTCAGTAAAAACCCTACAAAATACTATTTAAATGAAATTTCTATCATAAAAAATAAAGGAGCTATGTTTGAAATACTAATCAAATTTATTTTCGAAAAATTCGAAATCCACAATTCAGAGCATAATATTCCTCATTATTAGCATATACATTGTGTACTTTACGTGAGAAGCTAACGATACACTCAAATTTGCTACAAAATAAACACACATACCCATAAGATGTATATACACATACGCATATGTGAGTATGTGTGCTCTCGCTCACAGTGATCTGTGAGCATGCATGTGGTGGGAAGACTGGAAGCCATACAGTCTCCGTTTGATTGTGTTTCATGTAATGTCTACATAAATGTACATTTATTTGTTTATGTTACCATGACGAATTTTGTTCTGTTTATCCTATTGTTATATCTTTTCTGTGCTGTGATTAAAATCACGAGAGAAAAAAGTGAATACATAATAAAAGGAGCAAGAAAGTGTATAAGAAGATACAATGTGATAAATAATTTTTATTTTTACGGTAAATAATTTTTTTACATAAACCCCCAATAAGGGTTGATAATTATGGGTTGAAACGCCTTAAAATTATTTTCCAAACAAAAAAAATAATTATACAAATAATTTAAACTAAATTTTACCCGTATTTAGCTTTAAAAAATATTTTTTTAAGTTCCAGGTTTTAGGGGTAGTTTTCACCCATTAAAAATAAAAAGCGCCCTTCAGCATAATATAGATTTTGAAGAAGGGGGTATGATTAGTCTAATCCCAAATATTTATGCAAATCGATTCAGTTTGAAATTTTTTTTACAGGAGTCATGATTAGTATAAACACATATTTTTATGCAAATCGATTCAGTTTGAAAATTCTTTTTTACATTAACCCCCAATAAGGGTTGATTATTATAGGTTGAAACACCTTTGAATTATTTTCCATTCGTAAAAAAAAATAATTTAAACTAAATTTTACACGTATTTAGCTTTAAAAAATATTTTTTTAAGTTCCAGGTTTTAGGGGTAGTTTTCACCCCTAAAAAATAAAAAGCGCCCTTCGGCATAATATAGATTTTGAAGAAGGGGGTATGATTAGTCTAATCCCAAATATTTATGCAAATCGATTCTGTTTGAAAAAAGTTTTTAAAGGGGGTATGATTAGTATAATCCCTAATTTTTATGCAAATCGATTCAATTTGAAAATTCTTTTTTACATTAACCCCCAATAAGGGTTGATTATTATAGGTTGAAACACCTTTGAATTATTTTCCATTCGTAAAAAAAATAATTTAAACTAAATTTTACACGTATTTAGCTTTAAAAAATATTTTTTTTAAGTTCCAGGTTTTAGGGGTAGTTTTCACCCCTAAAAAATAAAAAGCGCCCTTCGGCATAATATAGATTTTGAAGTAGGGGGTATAATTAGACTAATCCCAAATTTCGGTGCAAATCGATTCAGTTTGAAAAAATTGCAAGGTTTTTCACTTTTATGAGCTTCATTTCCTGGACTAATAATTATTTCGGGGACAATTCCAAGGAATTAAAGAATAGACGCCATCACCTCACGTAACCGTCTTAGCGCCCAGCATTGTTGCCCCAAACCAATGTAGTATATCGAGTTGCTAGTGGTAGTCCCCTTAGGTCGAGAATAAGGAAAGGGGATGAAAGGGGCCAGGCCCTCCGTAAATGAAGATCTTTGACTGACCGGATGCTTCAGGGGCGTATACACGGGGGATTTAAATAAAAAATAACAGTGGGAAATGACCTGCATAGAAAAAGTAACTTTGTACGCAGTCACGCGCACGGGTGCAAACATATATAAGTAAACAGCAAGGATGTATGATCTTAGGTTTTCCCGGCGTATCAGCAAACAGCAAGGATATTTTCTATGGCGAATTTCATCCTTGGTGTATGTAATATTTTCATTAAAGTATTCTACCGACGAAGGTAGGTTTCCATGGAGTACTTGGGAAGCATTCTGGCAGCCTCCCCTTCCTTCATGTACTTCTATCTTCAATTCACAATAAGGCCTACTCTCTTTCATTCTATCCAAAACTAAATTCTTTTCCCTTCCTTCCTCTCCCTCGTTTACCCAACATTCGACTCTCTAACACTGTTGTCAACATCCACTCCCAGCTCAGTACTCGCTCCATCAATACCTTCTGTCTCCTCCGTATCTAGAAGCTGCCTTTCCTCACCCACCATGTCCAGCACTTCGTCGTTCCTCCTCCTCTCCTTCCACTTAACCTGCTCCATTCTTCGCAACACCCGCATCTCGAATTCCTCCAGTCGTCTCTCGTCCTCCTCCCCAAGTGTCCATGTTTCAGCACCGTATAGAGCTACACTCCAGATCAGACCCTTCACTAACCTTTTCTTTGAACCTTTCATAGAGTACATAACATTGGGTAAGCTCAAGTGAATATACGTAGTTGAAGAGTCTTTCCTTTATATGGTGTCCTACACTCCCCGCCACACGCCTATTGAGGAAGCTGGCAAGGGTAGTACGTAGATGTAGATGAACAGATACTTGATCTAGGTGTTAGACTCAATTACGATCTGCCGTGGAATAAACATATTCGGGAAATACAAGTGGAGCTAATCGTAAAATGGGTTTTGTTAAAAGAATATTAGGAAAGTGCGACGAAAAAGGCAGAGATATTAGCTACTTCTCCCTCGTTAGACCCCATTTAGAATATGCTGCCAGTTTTTGAAACCCTCATGAATAATGCTTAATAATAGAGTTAGAACGCGTGCAACGAAAAGCTGACAGATATGTGAAAAGTCGCCACGATAGTTCATGTTAGTGTAACTGACCTCTTGGATAAACTCGGATGAGAATCTCTGTCAGACCGTAGATTGAAAAATAGATTACCTTTTCTTTTTTAAACATTTTAGATAAATTCAAGAGCGGTGTCTTTTTAACGAAGTTAGCCACATCATACGAACGCCAACGTACTACGGTAGATCAGATCATGTAAATAAAATCAACTCAACTCAAAATAAGAGAGATAGACTGTAGAACAGACAGATTCAGAATGTATTTTTTTCCACGGTCAATAAGAGATTATAACGGTAACATTAGAACTCGCTAATAGATTAGATGACTTGTAGTGTAGCCTACTAGCTTACGTATACGTTAATACATGTTTCTGAATTTTATTATCATTTCTAACAGCATGGTAGTATAATTTGTTATTATGCGTGACGTTTTCGCACCGTGTGGTGTTGCATGTGATGCTGGTGATTGATCACCCCGTGCCAAACACCCTAGAGGTGGCTCGCAGGGTATTATGTAGATGTAGACCTATGAAGGCCTGTTTACACGGTACATTAACACGAACGGGTTCATGTCTAAACTTATGAACGCGAGAATGAACGCCAAAATGCACCGTGTAACCACCCAACTTGTGCGAATGCATGCACAGAAAATAGAACCTGTTCTAATTTGGTTCATGCATTCGTACATGTTCCGTTCCGGTCCACAAAAATCATTCACGCAAACGTACATTAACCCGTGGGTGTTAATGTATAGTGTAAACAGGCCTTGACTGGTGTGCTATCATCCCTGCCACAACCCTAATGAGGAAGCTCGCGGTGTAGCGCGGAGATACAGACAACTTTCAACGGAGAACACCCCAATGATAAGAGCAGCGGCCGCGAAAATCCTCGCGCACACGCGCGCAGCCCCGGAGAGACGAAAATAAAATGGGTCGGCCACGTGCTCGGGGCGTCGCGTCGTCGTCACCATAGTGAAGTTGGGCCGAACCAAGAATGAAGAATGACGGGAAGAAAAAAAAAAAGACGAGTTGGAAGCGGGAAAAAGACTGCAGACGGGAGGGCGGAGGAGTCGTGGGACAAAGAATGACGTTTCTTTTTTTCCGGAATGGTGGGCGAGGGGGTCTGGAGAGAGAAGTCACCCTTCCCAGCATTCCTCCGCGCTCTAGGAATAGGAGTGACACGGAGAGGAAGGGAAAGGATTATTTTTAAAACCCCCGCCTGATTAAGACGAACGGGGGTTTTGAGGGAGAGTACTCCGCAGGGGTAGATTGGGTGACGCCAATGGGAGAGGACTTTCTGCTTCGCCATTGGGAAACTTTCATTCACGCCGATTCCAAGATCCCTAAAGCCTCCCACCGCATTAACGCCAACACCTCTTATTAAATCATCACATCGCATTAAATATTCCTAATTTCGGCCCAGTGCAGCAGAAATCCGTTCTAAACTTAGCCTCCTTTCCCAGTAACAGAAATAAAGCACGCGTTGCACCAAACAGGATGTCAATCGTCGGAGTGTTAACAACAAAAACTTGGATATGATAATAGATTCCTTGCAATGAGTCAGAATATTTCTTAAAATGGCAAAAGGTAGAAACCAAAAAAGGTAGGTATTAAAAAAATAAGCATTTTCTTGTTTGACGTGTTTACGATCATAGGCGGATCTAGGGCGGCACGGGGACACGTGCTGCCCTAGATCCGCACGGGGCCCCCCCACTAGACCCTTAAAAAATATGCAAAATTTTTAATACGTTCCCATTATCAATGCGTTCTTTTTATATTACAACATATCCTTGTGCCCCCCCTCCCCCAAGAACAAAATCCTGGATAGGGCCTTACTTGTGACCCCCAGAAAGAAATCCTGGATTCGCCCCTATTTACGATGGATAGAAATAAACATTTTTCGGAAAAATGGACTTAACAAGTCATTTGGCAAAAGGAGTTTGAATGAAACCACCTGATGCAACCGCTTTCAGTACCGAGCAGAGGATGGTAAACAAAAACCTTTGGGCTATGTCGCCGCGTAAATTTTTGGGTGGCCCCAACGTTTCCCGACCGACAGATTTCCTTGAGAATACGAGCAGCATTGGTCGGGAAACGTTTGGGCCACCCAAAAATTGACGCAGCGACATAGCCCAAAAGTTTTTATTTAACATGAAGAGTACCCGTGAAAATTTTAACTAAGAATCACGCATGAGATATTTGGCAAGTCAAGACAGAAGTAATTTACTTCCTACATTCACTTTATATAGGACTATAGATTAATACACGTCAATTACAAATGCAACGCAACTTATGACAAAAACTAAACCTCCTCACTGCAATCATTTCCTCGTAAAAAAAAGTGAACACCTATTGCACATACACATTTCTGTATCGAGTCGACTTGCATTACCATTTATCTACTCGATTCCATTTATAAAATGCACGTCAGTCGAACGGGGACGTATAAGAAGTCTTAAATCATACTGGCATTCGAAACGGTGGCGGTATTTACTTGGGAAGGTCCATACACGAATGAAGTGACTGGTGATGGATGATGCCGAAATGAGAAGGAACACGTAGGACATAAATGTGAGGAGATTTATATGAGGACGTTCATTTCCGCATGGATTCATCCACAGTTAATTCGGTACGAACAAGGACTTGTGGGAGTCTTAATTTCCAGAGTGCAGCCTCGTGGAAGAGATATAATTTTAACCTCTTCGCAACGGAATGAACTGCGACTCTGAGCAGCGAGTTCATTCCCCAGTGCTCATCATGCCATTGCAAGACAAGTTCCCGAGCGCCACGCCCGACCAGAGACACGGGCTTGGCTTGGAGGCAGGATTTTTTTATCTACTTTCCGTGCTCACTGGCTACAATGGAATGCGATCAATTTTCCATTTTCCCCACCACTCGAAATTCTACTTCGTACTCAACTTCTTCACCAAACAAGTATTATATCTTCAACTTTCAATTCAAAGCACCTTCCCACAAGCAACTCAACTCGATAGAATGCGTGGTGCTCCTCCGATATTTCAAGCGGTCCGGTGATACAATTAAAATTATTAAGGAGGCTTCCGCAACATAATCCAACAACTTTTGAACATCATTAACAGCTTCTAAAGATACTTCAGCAACTTATTAGAATATATGTCTAAAGGGCAACCACGCTAATGTATCTACTACAACAAGCAATACCCACCTTTCTCCAAGAAGAAACCTCGTTAGAATACGTAGGTTGTGGTGTCTTTGAGGAATGAGACATAATTTTTTACAGTTACCATTTGAAGTGATCGCTTAGCGATTTCATCCTTCGTCAATTCATCGGGTGTCATCTGGCGCGACGGTTAACGCGTCTGTCTAGCGAGCAGTAGATTACAGATTTTGAATCCGGGAAAAGGCGATTGTTTTCCTTAAATTTTTTATATGCTGTTTACAATTTGAATTTATGCGTCTTGCACCGCTTTAAGCATTACTATTTCGCACTTTAAATGAGGAATTTTTTGCTTGCCTTAAATACTTCACTTTTATAAAATTATGAAAAGAAAATAAAAATGGATTAAAAAATTGATTTAAAATTCCTTTATGAGTGAGTGAGATGGCAATGGGTACAAGTGATCTCTTTTTTATACAGAGTTAGGTACAGACATTAGGTATAGAAAACAAACAAGATCAATTAGATACTTGGTAGTGCATTTGATTTTCCACTCGATGTCAGCACAGAACAGAGGCTCACTAGTAACCCTTGGCAACCAAGCTTTTGTGTATTTCTTCAAACAATTAGCTTCACCTAACTCTGTCGAGAAAAAAATCACTTGTGCCCCTTGGGTTCTCACCCCCTCATATATATTCTAAGTTAGAGGAAGAAAATTAAAATTATGAAAAATCGCACTTTTTCCAAAAGCAGCATAAAATTTACTAAATAGTAAAAAATAAACTTTTCATCAATCGTAGAACACACCATGGGAGCCAATTCCATAATCACCCATCAGGAAAATGAAAAGGAGACTTCGTTGATTTCCACAGATTTATTTCGTCCGTACGACATGTTTCGAACCTTCGAGCCTTCGAAACATGTCGTACGAAGGTTCGAAACATGTCGTACGGACGAAATAAATCTGTGGAAATAAACGAAGTCTCCTTTTCATTTTCGTGTATTAATTTCCACATAGTTGAGCCTAATACAATTGAACGAATCACCTGAAACGTTTTTTTTTTAAATCTCTTTTCATTTTCATTCACTGCATCTGCATTACATACCACGGCCTTACATTCATCCACGACGATAAGGAACTGAGCTCGCACGCTATTGAGTCGACGGGAGGCGCACTTCACAGAAACCCGATCTCAACTCAATGCACTGACCCAGTGAACGCAGACACGGCTGCAGAGAGGGAAAGAGTGGGAGATCAGGTCAATAACCCGTTCACGGTCATTCCCAAGTCGGGATAGGAAACCTTATTCCGGCGGTAATTTCATTGTTTGCCTATATGGCGTCGCGTTGATCTCCGCGCTTCTTCGACCACCCATGGCGATGCCATCGCTAACTGCGGTGGGAAACATTTAGCGCTGTGGAAACGGATTGACAGATTATTTATAGGGGCTCTATTTTACGAATAGGAATTTTGGACGGTGAAAATAAACCAGCGGCCATTGAGCGGTTCGCTAAAACGCAAGGTTTCACGCGGGTTCAAAGACCGACCCGTAAACACTATTCCTGCATTTTCAACTGTGCCCACTCCCGAATGATCTTAACAAGTACTTCTAGAGTTGAACTTATTGTAAACAAAATTTATTACTGTAATTGAAGAGGGAATATGGTCGTACACTCATACCAAAAATCGCAATTCATTAAACGAATTCTAGAGATGCAAGGAGATACACTGTATCCTGTCTTTCACTCTTTCCCCCGCGCTATAACGTCTATGTTATTCTTGATGAAATAATCTGATACAGGTTACGACGAAAAACTAATTCCCTATTCAACCATTTTCTCGTATCTTTAACTATACTTTTCACACCATTATAGGCTGCATTTCCAATGTAATTGCAGGTGACAGATTAGGGGAAGAAAAATTATCAACATTTGCTTATTTTTTTATAAATTGTAGCTGTTATTTTTTAACCTACGAGCTTTATTTATCGTAGTTGAAGGAAAAAACTTTGCTTTTTTTGCATGATGATTTATTTTTTCCGACCATGGTTTCGTGACAGGCGTAACATTTTCACGTTTTTTTTCATTACCTCAACTCCTATGATTAAGGATTTCCAAGAAGTCACACCCGCCAATATACTGAAATATAATTATATCGCGAATCTTAATTTCACTACCATGCGACGTTTACCTAACTAAGACTGAGGGTGCTGAATAAATTAACCAAAAATTCGGTAATACACATCAATTCAATCTCAATTAAGGGGTCGCACAATCATATTTTTAAAATTTGCGTTTCAACATAAAAATCGAGGTTCATAATCCGTACCCGGCAGATAAAAGCGGAAGAATACACACCTTCGATATCGCCAGTACTCACACCCGAAGCAACCTTAATGAGTCGTGGAAATGAATGGTGGAGGCTGACTCTAGGTGAAAATCTATACATTGTAGGATATGACGTAAAAAAGTAATATTCGCACATAAAGATCACGCGTGTAACGAAATCCCGCCTATGACGACGTGAGTTCCCGGTTCCTTCGACTTTCCTATGATTTGCTTTCTTTTATTTGTTCGCCAGTGTTAATTTTACATTGGCGAGCAAAAAATTAACATTAATTTAGTTTATACTTTTTATGCACGAAATAGTATTAAAAATGCGAATTATTAGGCGTGTATACCATTTGAATACATTCTGTAAGACGATGGTTAATATTTACGGATCAGTTGCTAAAGTAAAGACGATTTACGGAATGTTAGCCGGCAATCCTATGATATATACGGCAAAATCCTTTACTATGAACATAACGAAATCCCGTTTAAAAAAAAAATGGAACGACAGTCCCCTGAAATTCGTTTTAATCGAGTTTAACTGTACTTTGAACTTTTCCGTATAGATATTTATTTAAAAAGGAGTCAACATGTTTCACTGCAGTGCAGCATCATCAAGACTTAAATAAAAGTTGACCATGCCGGAATAAATAGTAAGGAGGGTGCAGGTGGATGGAGAACATTGTCCTATTCCTATGTTAAAGGGTGGGGGAAAGAGTGGAAGGCAGTGAAGTATTCCGACCAACCCGACCAAATGAAAAAAGGGAGGTGCAGAGAGCTTTACTTATGCTCGTCGCAAACAATATATTATTATTAGTAGTCCTAATAATGCAGCAGTGCAGTGAAACATTTTAACTACTTTTTAAAAACTATTTATGCGGAAATGCGCAAGATATTTTACTTCATATCCTTTTGAATGAGACGATCACTCGCGGATTATAATGGAGTGCCGAGTAATTTTTTTTTTAACGAGAGCCATAGATATTTTTTAACGAGGTTACTCCGAAGAATATCGCCATTATTCCGCCGCAGTGAGGCGGTGAGTATTTCGAGTACTACGTCTCCGAAAAGAAGAAAAAAAAATCTCCAACTCGTTCTCCCCGTACTACGTGGCCGCTTTTACGCCCAACCGAGGAACGAAGGGAGGGGATAGAGGCCACGTGGGAAAAGGGATTAACGAGGGGGAAGAATACTTACTCCCACCGTGACAGGGATTGTGGGATATTTTTTACAGCAAGAGTAGAGCCGGGGTTCCACGCGGTACGCTTTAAGAGGAAAGGAACGCTGAGGACGGAAGATGATAGAAGCCAATTCAAGGAATCGAAATTTCCAATTATTTCCAAGCTCTTCAAGATACACCTTTTTAAATTCCAGATCAAAAGGGACAATTATTGGATGTATTATTATTAAAGTATTCTACCGATCAAGGTGGGTTTCCATGGAGTACTAAAGAAGCGTTCTTACAGCCTCCCCTTCCTACATGTACTTCCCTATTCCATTCACGACACGGCTTATACCCTTTCATTTTATATAAAAACCCTATTTTCTTCCTTCCTCTCCCTCGTTTACCAAACATTCTTCCCTCTAACATTGTTTTACAACATCCCGTCCCCACTAAGTGCTCGCTCCATCCATACCTTCTGTTTCCGCATGCATCTGAAAATCTGTAGTCCCATTTCTATTCCGATTGGACGAATTTTAAAATTTTTTACCACATACCTTGTCAGTTAAAAGAAGAAGAGTGCAGATAGCTTTCTAAGAAATCAATAACCCATAAACTGTCTTTGCTACGGTAAACGGTCTCTTCGCCTTTTTGCCTGAAAATTGCGGGTATTCAGAAATTCGTAATTTTACATCAACCTGCCTACATAATAATTTGAGTAATTGGATCTGATTCTTAAACTATTTATCCGCTCTACGCCTAACGAATGCACCAAGTGACTGATAAAACCGCAAAATAAGTTAAGTATTCCGACCTATCCGACCAAAATAAAAAAGGAGATGCAGAGAGAGAGAGATAGAGTCGCGTCGCAAGCAATGTAGGAGGAGCTCTATTAGCTTTCATTTTACTCCAGGTTAGAATGAATTTTAATGGATCAACTCCGAGCAGAGATATTCGAAGCGTAATCGAGTAGAGATTAAGTGATTGCTTCCAAAGAGACGTAAGTAGGCATAGCTCTAGACGCTTACCCCCCTCAGGTCGTTAACTTGTGACCTAAATTCCTCCTCGTTATTTCATGACTTTTGTCAATGGAAGGAAAAAAAAGCGTTCTGGCGGAACTGGCTTCCCCATGTAGCGTAATATTTGATAAAATGCCGAAACCTCTTTAAATATATTCTAGAGGAAAATGAACATGCATCAAAGAAAACATGAGCCTGACTGGGGAGTAAGGATTGGGAATCAATATTAATATCTAATCATAATCAGCACCCACGCTATATTCTTATGCATTAAAATGGAAAGCTTATTTTTTAAATATTTCATTGCATTTTATACTGTTTTTGGAAAAATGCATGTTTTTTTAATTCTCATTTATTTCATTTTCTTCCATTTAATCAATTTAATAATGCTGCTTACGAAATTTCAACCAAAAGTATTATAATTAGCGACATTTAAACTACCTTTCCAAATGAAAATTTCATAATTAATTAGAGCACAATGGGACAAAATTTCATAAGTTTGATCCCTGAATATTATATCTTCACCAGAAGCATTTGGCATCGAAAGCTCGAGTTTTTCATCCGGCCCGCACACCTCGACCTAAGGTCACCGTGGTCGTCGCATTGGCGCGAACCTTCCACGGCCGATAAGCCCTGGCGCTCGGAGTCCGCGTGATCCTTCCGAGTCGGACTCCTTGAGACCGCAACGGCGGCTGCGGCGGGGGAGAGGCGGGGAGCAGGTAAGTCCGCTCCCGCAGTGCAGGGGTCCCTTCCAAGTTCCACCTCGAAGAACGGGAAAAGAAGAAGGCAAGAGAGGGGGGGGGGGAGAGAGTGTGCGGAGAGAGAAACCTTCGATTGTACGAAAAAATGCGTTAAAAATATCAAGGGAATTTTTAAATTTCTCGCGAATTTGGACTCGGGTCAGATTGTTGAAAGTTTTTGTGAAATTGGCAAGGGGGCTGCATGGAGGAGGCCCAATTCCATACCATAGAATGCTGATTTCTGTTGCCACTTAGGTTGCATTTTAATCGGTTTTCAAAAATATCCGCGGTGCTATGATGAGTGAAATGCGATCCACTTTTTTTCCAATAATTTGCAGTACATTATTTGTAACTGCAAGGAATAGCATCGAAAAGTTATGTATTTGATGGATCACTTTATCATGTATATAAATTTCGGTTAACAATCCTAATTAACCTTATTGCCTCGTGAAACTCCGATCTCTTTTTCCGTCCGTCAGCGACTTGAGTGGCGACTTCAGTAAACCCATTTTAATGTGTGATGAGAGAGAACACATTTAGAATCCTTATTTTTTTATATTTTTGGAAATTGATATACATGCCCCAGAAGAATCTACCGATTCGATCGATGGATTTTTCTTCCTCATAGGAAAATCCACTAGGATTGGTAGTATATTAATTGCGTATGCTTGGTTTCGCTGTTAGTACGGCCCGCCCGCCTTGTGACGGTGCGGGATTCCTCGTCCTTTCCCTTCCTTCCCTATCCCCTTCCCGGAGGCGTCGCGTCGTCGGGCTCTCATCGCGGCGGCGCGCCGCGGCGCCTCCTTCCTTGTTCCTTCCCGCCCTTCCCCTCCTGCGGGCAGAGGAAAAACGCTAGCGCTTAGAATCCCTGCCCCAGGAGTGTAGCCCGCGAGCCCGCCCTAGGGTTTTCGTTTCCATGCCCCAGAAGTACGATAAAATTTTCGGCTGTATTAATAGCTACCAAAGATATTTCACGAAAATGAAAATTAGGGTTGAAGTTTCTCCTCATCAGTGTGAGGTGTGTTTAAGAAAACAAAGGGAAATTCTTAAATTTCGCTGTTTTGGAGTTCGAACGATCCGATTGTCAAAAAATAATTATTTTGGCATTCATGCCCCTAAAGTATGATAAAATGTTTAGCCGTATTCATGGTTTACTTTGCACGAGGTAGCCGCCAAGGTTAGAAGTGTTTTTATGAGCTTGGCCATAACATTGCGTTCACTCTGAACAGAGTACCATCTTCAGGAATTTCCTCGAGAATGAACAACCGCCGATGGGCAAGCGCTACGTGTAAATTTGATGGGTATCAATTTAAAAAACTTTCAAGCTTCCAAAAACTTGAACGACGAAAAGGCCATCTTCTATCCACTTAAGGAAAAAAAACCAGCCTTCTTAGGGATCTTTATTTGCTCACGCCAATTCTCAATTGAGTTCACCACCCACACAATCAGAGTCTGGGGGGGCTGAAGCACTCCGACGATAAAAAGCGAACTGCTCGAAACTTGGATGAAATCACAAGAACGCCCTTCAAGTACGAAAACTTTTGGTTCTTGGTTTTTGCTCGAAGAGATTCGAACGGAAATCTATGAACCTTAGGATAAAGACAATAAAGCCTATGATGAAGAGAAAAAGAGTAAAATAGAAGAGTAAAGGTAGCTAAGTGTACTATTCGTTGTATACCAGTGTTTGGAGATTAAGAGGTGAGGAAAATTGAAAAAGTTAAGTACCGCCGAAATCCTTAGGCAGGGTATCTAGCAGCAGGACATCCTAATATATCAAAAAAAATTTGAATTTTGCATAGATTATTTTTATTTTTGAAGAGGAACTAATGATTTTTCCTGCAAGTTATAAGAGAATGTTTGGCAATTTATTTTGGTGGACTAAACATGAGCATTATTTTTAAACTTGCACACGAGAATAAAATAAACCAAAACTAGCATATCGATGGCGAAGTTCTAACAACACGTATCTCAAAAATAGAAACTTTTCAGGAGAGCAAAAAAACGATTACATTTTTTTACTTACACTGAAATTAAAAACCAAAATTTCATAAAACTGAAAAGGAAGCATTTATTTTCAAACAAAGAGTTATTTTTTGCTTGTATTTTATTTTTTAATGTTATTACACTTTGTTTAAGGTACCTGTGTCAAACCGGCCGAATTTCAGATACGTATTGTTAGAACTTAGCCATCGATATAAAAAACTGTAAAATTGTGGGACTTTAAGACAGAAAAATGCGGACACCACTGCAATGAAAATCACTAACAGTCTTTCAAATCACTATTTGCACGCGGAATCGAACACACAAAATCAAAGCGCTGGAGCTGGAGCGAAACAGCTGGACGATAAAAAAAATCCAAGCACTTGAAACTGGAAGATATGACATGTGAAATTTTTTTATGATTTAGAAACTTTTTTTAAGTTTAAAGTTTAAATTTAGAAACATTTTTATTTTTATGCCTCATGTGAACACATGAGGCATAAAAATAAAAATGTTTCTTTCGATGAAATCTCCACGGAAACTCATGAACTCATAACGAAAATTGTGTACGAACGCCACTCGGTGAACAAAAGCAAGGAGAACACAAGCTATACGAAGAGGTTTTCTTTCTAACTTCCGAGACAAGAATGCGAAGGATGTTGCATTTAATGGAAAATTACACACTACGAGGTTACAATAGGCCTGAAGAGAGGTCAATATTTCCAGAAAAAATTAGACATACACGTCTTTGATACAATGTCAACGTTAAAAAAAGAATAGAACGTCAATAAAAAACAAAATTTTATTTTACAATCAAGTTGGGATTGATACAAATACTTGGTCTTTATAGTCGCGGTCAAAATAAAATTTATGTCTAGTAAAAAGACAAAACGTCTTCATCCGTTCAAACCGATATCTTAAGCTAAACAACAAAAATATTTACGCAATTTTTTCTAAGCGATAGAAGTTATGAATTTCATTATTTTATCTCTCGACAAAGAGATGGGCATTTGCTGAGGATAACAATAACTTTTCACAGGCTAAAGAAAACTCACCACCAATAAGCTATTTAAATAATGATAATCTCTAGAGCATAATAAAACTATATTGCGGGAAACAAAAACATAAAAGAATAAAAAAAGAAAAGATAGACACAAAAGCGGAAAACAATCTACGATAGATGTGTTACGAGAATTCGTAAATTAGGAAAGTAACAACTGATAAGAGGGAGGAGATTTAATGTTGTGAGAAAATTAATAGAAACCTTCTCCAGGTATTACCTAATTAGCCCGATAGTTTGATCTGTTTAAAAAGAGGATTAAAACAGGCTACAAACTTGTGAGAGAAGACTGTATCAGACCAATTGGAGGTACACCAAACGTGGAGAGAGAGAGAGAGAGAGAGATAATGAGATTGCACTGGAAATACATTAGTGAATTACAAAGAAGTGGAAATATTGAGCATAGGGAAAGGTTGAATAAGGAATGATTTGAGAGGTCAAAGGACGCTTAAGATCACTGTCGAAGGCTAATGCAGCTTGAGCCCCGGAAAAAAAGAAAAATATAGATTGCATAAGGAAAGGTAGCAGAATCAAAGGCTTGCGATAGACGAGGATATTTGAGATTTCACTGCTGAAGTATGGAACATTGTTAGATAGACTAAAGCAAAATTACCTGCACGATAGTTATAAGAACCCAACATATAATAGAGAACGTATAAAATCGTTGCAGGCTTGATTTTGTGAAAGTTCGCTATATCCATAATGAAGAACACAAATGGTAATTTCCACAATTCTTTTAATTCAACACAAATTAAATTCCTTTAAAATGACACTATGCTTTGAAACCATGGTAGGCGTTGAGTGTTGAATTTAAAAAATAGTGCGGAAATCACCATTTGTGTTCTTCAATATGGATATAGTAGAGACTTACGATCGCCTTTTCAATTTTACAAGTTTAATTCAAGAATAAAATTAATTGGCCTTTACTTTTTCACACTTTGAAACAATGAAACTCTCCTCAAAATTTTCCCATTCATAAAAGCCTCCTATGTAATTTCTATTATCTTCCTGAAATCCATTACGCTGCGTCCACTTCCATCAGATTTCCAGGCAAAATAGTCAAACTGTTCTACATCATTTCCAGCATGACTTAGCAAACTGAACATTGGTATGACACGGCTATGCACTCAATGCTCACACGGGCAAATATTTTACACATACGTAATTTTTCTGCTTTACATTCTTCACCAGCTGTTCCATGATTCTGATCCTAGTCTTCGCAGTTTTCGTTAGGGTATCGCATCACATGATGAGGACACTTAAGACCCCCCATGATTTTCAAGAAACTTCTCGCCTGTTTTTCTTAAAAATTCTGCATAACCAACATGATGTATCCATTTGATCTTTAACATTCTTCTAAAACACCACATTTCAAACAATTGCAATCTCAAGAGTTAGTATTAACTAAATACTTGGTACGAAGCTTTCCCCAACACGGGGGTTACCCCCTCACCCCTCCTCCCAGTACTCAAAGAAATTTTAAAATTCAATCCATTTTACTTCATTGGATAAGTATTACTTATAAAATAGTGTAAGGTTTAATAAAACACCCCTCAGAAAGCTATAAAACTCACCATTTTCAACCATTTATCTCAAACATTTTCTGGGGGAGGGCAGCCACACCGCTGATTCACATCCGAGGAAGAATACTGGCATATTTTAACCTTGGTCTTTCATCCAAACATCCATTGGTCCCCCACAGCAACCGTGTGAAATTTAAGCACCATATTGAAGATTGTCGAAGCAGAATAACGGTATGGAGACAGCGTAATACTGAATTCGGCGATCCTCGAAGTTCGGGGATTTTTCAAAGAATTTTAAATCGCATAAATAAAAGTATTCCAGCGATAAAGGTAGGTTTGCATGTAGTATTCAGGCAGTATTCCTTTACTTCATGTACTTCCCTCTTCAATTCATAATTAGGCCTACAGGAATTCATTCCACCAAAAAATATTCTTCTCTTCCTTCCTCTCCCTCGTTTACCGAGGATTGTACCCTCAATGCTGTTTTCAACATCCCCTCCCAGCTCAGTACTCATTCCATCCATACCTTCTGTCTCCTCCGTATCTCGTCCAGAAGCTGCTTCTCCTCACCCACCAGGTCCAGCACTACGACGTTCGTACAGGTCATTATACAGGAATAAGTAAAAAAAGATTCTAAAATATACTTCGCAGAGAGCATAGGAGTAACAACAGTCATTCAGATCGGTGTTTAATATTTCAGAGAATCTTAATGCTTAATCCGCTTGACAGCCCCTAACATGGTGTACGAATCCACTTAATGGATTGATATTCCATATGAATCCACTTAATGGAGATATTTGGTGGAACTTGGTGACAGGAAAAATAATATAAGATACACTGTTGCATGTTCCACAGAAGTTAACTTGACCGACCCAGGTTTCGACATTACACAATAGTGTTATTTTCAAAGGTTTCATTGGTGACATAGTGTAATGTCGAAACCTGGGTCGGTCACGTAAACTTCTGTGGAATATACAACAGTGTATATTTTATTATGTTTCATGGTGTACGAACTAATATTTTTCAACCAACATCTACCCTCAACATCCCCTCCCCGCCCAATACTCCCTCCATCCATACCCTCTATCTCCTCCGTATCTCACCTAGAAGCTGCCTCTCCTCACCCACCTGCACTTCGTCATTCCTCCTCCTCTCCGTCCACTTCACCTTCTACATTTTTCTACTCACCCACCATGGCCCACACTTCGTCGTTCCTCCTCCTCTCTCTTCCACTTCACCTTCTCCATTTTTTTCCCCAGACCCACATTTTAGATCATAATGACTTCATATCCATGCCCTTCCACAAAGATAGGACTTTCACCGGCGGGAACTCACCTCGCCACCAGACCGAAAGCGGGAGTTCATTTCTTGATTTCTCACCGAGGTCGGGGGGGAAAGAAGGTGGGTTGGAAAACACGAGCCGAAGGGAGCACGGCGTAACAAAGGCACGTCGAGACGGAAATGAGGCACCGAGGGTTTCAGTACATTCACGCGACTTCACACTGCGGGAGCACCTCACCTTTTCGAGTGCTTTGCAAATAGCAAAGGGTCTCCTTGTTGCCGGAATAGGCGGACGGATAGGTATATAGGTCGCATTCAAACCCACACGTTCAGGTCAACTAGAACTATTCAGATCCAGCACGGGTTGTAACGATCCGAACCTTCGTAATAAACGGCTCGAGGCGTTTCGCTATTTAAGGAATTGTCCGGCACACGAAGCGATAGATTTTTTTGGATGGATTGCGTAGTGCTAAATAAAGTCGCCACAATTTTCGACTGATTATATTTGTAATGAAATGCAAAAAATCTAATTCCACATAAAATTAATGCTGTAGTAATTAAATTTACGTGATATTAGTTTTTTTTAATTTCATTGCGTCAAATCGAATCCATGAAGTCACACCCGAAACAACGAATGAATATAATAATCCCAAAACGAGCATCATTGCAAATTATTCTGAAAACTGCAAGTAATAGAGGCGTCAATTGAATAAATACTAAAAATGGAATGCATATTATTTGACCACAAAATTACAAATTTAATCGTATTAAAAGAATTCTTTACCCAAATGGTATTCCGATAAAGTGCTTCAACAATGGTATTTTATGAAATCATTCTCTAATATCAATAGTCTATCGGAGACTGCTTCTCCAGCGTCCCTGGTTACATTCTTATTCCAGGCTAGTGATTTATTTTAAGGGTAAGTTTCTGAGTGGCACCGATTACCATCAACAAAGAACTATTAAGCAGCATTACTTAGGAATGATTCATTTTTTCCTTTGAATTTCCCCAGTAAGGAAGGATTTCACCTAAATTGTGTAGCTTTCTTTCAATTGCTACTTGGCTAAGCACATCAAAGTTCGACCCCAAATGGTAAATAATATTTATACGGTCCAATATCACCAGAAAATCAAACATGCTTTTTCTTTGATGTGGGACTATAAAAAAGAATCCTTCTGAAGGTTAAAACGCAAGTAAGATCATACATTTCCCCGGCGTATTAAGTGCATAGAGGATTCTTGGGTTCTCCATCGGGTAATTGGTTGCATGTATTCCGACGTTTCGAAGAGCGACTCGTTCTTCATCCTCAGGGGATCTTCTTATCAAATGCCATCCTATACTAGTGAACTTGACTTTCACACTGCCTGCCTGAGGAGGAAATATTTTTGGGTGTGTTTTTGTAACGCTAATTTCAGAGGATTTCCCTGAGGATGTATAAGAAGTCGTTTCTCGAAATGCCGGGGGGCATGCAGATAATAACCTCGTGGAGAATCCTTTCTGAGTATTCCAACTCTAAACTAACACATTCACGAGTATTCTTCGGCTCAACTCCCGTCTTGCATGGATGTAACTGAGGGCCATAATTCTTCTCCTTCAGAGAGAGAATGGAGGGGAAGGGGATCACAGCTGGGATGTAGACCGGAAAAAGTGGGGCCAGGATTAAGATCATTTTCATGAGGCTCACCCACGCACGACTTTTGGCAATACTCTCTCCGTCTGCATACACACGCCCCTGCCCGTGCCAAACAAGGTCACCACCCCCAACGGAGAAAAACATCTTGGTACCTCACTACGGACTTCATTTTCCATCTCAGAAATTATGATCATATTGCCTCATATTCTCGTGAACTTGGTTAGTACACTGCCTCCCTATGAAGGAAATATTTTCACAGTGTGTCCATGAATCGCTTATTTGATTGTAAGCGTCTAAATTAATTGGTGGAATTATGTCATAAAAAACAACCTTCACAATGTAATTAAAAAATCAGGAACAAAAACAAATTACACTACTGATCTCTTTCCAAAACCAAAGCATGCGAACAATCTTTTGTAGCAAAGCCTACTAAATTTTGGAATGATGTTCCACCATATGATTTTATAAGTAACGAAAGTGTAACACAGTTTAAAACTAAATTCGATGATTACTAATTACAACAATTTCATAGTGATTTATTTTTATCACATTGTTATTACAATTTTGTTGTTCTTTTTATTGAAATTTATTTACTTATTTTGCATGAAGTGTCTTGTATTTGTTTGAAAAACCGTTCTTAAACGCTGGCCACAGAAAATGCAATAAATTAATTATTATTAAGTTTCTAGGCCCGAAAGAATCGATGAATTAAGAGAAATATTCGCCCAACGGGTAGGTATAAGCATTAGTATTTCATATGATAAATAAAGGACTTTAATGAATGCAAGGTGGGACTCAGATCTCCAAAGCGCACTAAACATTTCATAATCTCATTTCACTTGTTCATTCACGATTGAAAGAATAAAAATAAGACGAGACTTATTCGGTAGTATATGTCTTCTTTATATCAGCAATGTAAAATAATTTATGGAAAAACATGCCGTCACCAATGGCTACACGATCAAGAAAACTGATAATGCGAATAAGATCACATTAGAATATTTCCTTAAACAGAAACGGGAAATTTCTTCTTCAGGAAGTTTCTCTTCGAAATGCACATAGCTTCGAAACATTGAAAATAAATCTCAAACGCAATCCTATTAATACCAAATTCATTAAAAAGATAATACCAGATGAAAAAATGGGAACCAGATTTGTGTGGAGGCTTCGCCGGCTTCACATCCCGTGAGCGCATATCCTGGAGGTGGCGGAGATTTTTCTTAGATTGCCCGATCCATGCTTGAGTGCTTCAAGGAGGGCACATCAATTACATCACTCAGTTATTCGGATGGTAAGGTGAAACGTAGACCCCTCGTCTCATTCAGTTAAAATCAGGATGATGTCCACACCGGGCTTCTTTCCACTCTTCCTTCCTAACCCTTCCGTCATTTGGCAAATAAAACTGTGGGTTAACTCTTCCTAATACCTCCATAATAGACCCAATTAATTTGTCAGAAAAATTGATTGTACACGCAAATTACTCAATGCTGAATTTTTTACTCACACTTATGATGCCCGCCATTTCTTCGTCTATAGCGTTCGCATCTAACGTCACCACAAATTAGCCAAAAATAAGATAAAATGGGTAGAAATTTACGACGAACGGGACTAGAAGTATCAAAGCTGCAAAAGTCGGCATTGGATGGAAAAATATAGGCTTATGAAAGAATGGCTATTTTTTAGTACACAGGAAGAAAAATAAGGTATTACGAGAAAAAGATACGGAAATCTCCGAGGATGGAATAAATAAATTGGTTGAGTTAAAAAAATAATAATTCACTAACCCTTCTAAGAATCAAATTGACTTGCCTAACTTCTAAGAAAACACCTTAATTTTAAGCCGTGAATACGATAACTCTGCAATGAAATAAGAAGTTCGCCCCAATTTAACAATGGTGCTTGTCGCGGGAAAAATTAACCTCCGAGCCATAGCTCAGAAGAGATATAATACAGAGATGGTATAAAAATTTTACTTGCCACTATGTTACAGTAATATTAAACTTCAAAAAAATATTACTGGGAAAACGGCGAACAATGACGGTAATTAAACGACAATATCAAAACAGCCCAACCGCTTAAAGGTCTTGAAAATTAGAAGCCGAGCAATGGAATGCATACTTTTCACGTCATGAAAAGAAAAAAATTAAAAAGAGAAAAAGTAGTAACAGCTTGTTGGGAGGAAAACCCAGGATAAAGCCTTAAAAAAAATAAATAATGATAAACCCTCACTACGAGCGCAACACATTTCTCCGACTTCCAGCGACCCAAAAATCCCCTACTTGGTGATGTATGAATGGTAAGTCTTTTCTTCAGCCCGCCTCGCTTGGAGTGACGCGTTGTAGAGAAAACGCCATCGTTATGCAGCGCAGATTTCTAGGGCTTTGACAGGCTTCCGCCAGAAAGCTGAGTTTCCGACTCAGCCGTACACATTTTTACCTCTGGAATGCGCGAACCTGCGGGAGACGAGAGCAGGCTGGAATCTTCGGAAAGAGGCGCGCATTGAGAAGAATGGAAAGGTAACTCGCTATGCACAGAAAGAGGTAAACAAATGAAGGGGATCTCGAAATGGCAGCGGAGGAAATTAGACTAGGACAATTGAGGCGCTAGAAAAATGTACTCAGAGGCAATGGAGGATGAAAAATAAACCTAGAGAGTACAGTAACACGAGCTGGCACCTAAAAGGTAAGGATGTGAAAGAGAAGATAAATATTAATGCGAAAAAGCTGATAAGAGAACTGAGAGTGCTAGAGCTGGTTCGAAAATATCTAAGGATAGGTAACCAATGATAAGGATTGCGTACATGTGAATATGTGGGACATAGTGTTATATAAAAACAGTCGAGAAGTATGTTAACCACGCGAAGGACGGAAAGAAGAGACTCGGTAAGACAACATCGAAAGAAGATAATCATACATGTTAAATAGACTTCCACAACTCAGTAACCCCAGTAACAGTTAAACACCACTTTAAGTGACGGTATCGAAGAACGTCACTTCCGGGAGAACAGCATTTGTATAATAATATAAGAAAAATTGTTATTTTCGTTCATTAGTTTTATCGAAGTAGGTGGTTATCATAGCAAAAATAATGCTTGTAAAGAGAAAAAGAACTAATTTGCTTCCTCCATTGTAATTAGGCATCGACTATCGGAAGAGTAAATAACTTTCAACAGTTTAATTTTTTGTGAAAATGGTCACAAATTCTTAATGTTCAATCATATACGCCAGAGGAATAACTCATTGAGGGTATCTGCAATGGAAAATTTTTGGGCATGTGATGAAACCACCTAAAAAATGACAAATTGCGAAGACATTTTTGTAGGGCAATTTAATTTGGCTAATAACCTCCCCTATAGATTTTAGTTTTGAAAAATATCAATGAGTAGCATCAAATTGTCACGAAGGAAATAATTACAGAAAAAATAGTAGTAATGCAATGGACGTACATGAAGCATCTCAATTAAAGAAAATAGGATTAGAAACTTTTACTGTTGCTCAAATACTGCATAAGGGTCATTGAGACTTTTCGAGATAGCAAAGCCGTAAGAATGATAAATAAGATACGATGAAAATTAACGAGGAAAGGGATAGCACGCGGATTCTTTCAATGCAGAAAACTGACATTTGGAAATAATTTCAACTCTCAAATCATAATCAAAGTCATGATACGTCACCACGAGCCACCTTGTATAGTAACCTTGGTAATGCTACCTTGTATCGTGGATTGGCAAAAAGATATTGAGAAGTTACAAAGTGAAATTAATACCAAATATTCCCATGCATTCACAAGTGAAGCGTCAAAATTTTTGATACAGACGGAAAAATATAGATAGAAGATATATAGATAGGAAAATATAGGCAAAAAGTGAATGGCTACAGTTTCCGGGCATGGAAACATAAAAGAGGTTATATTATAAGATGTTGTTTCCCGTGTCGCTTTAAAGACATCTGTTATTAATTTCGCATGAAATATAAGCCTAACCCGCAGACCCGAGTCACTAGCGGCTTCCAGTCTGATTCATGTAGAAACTGTGCAACGCTCTCTGTTCAATCGAAACAGTATTTGACGAATCGCGCAGCTTTCCTTCCAGGATTTTATTAAATTCACGCGGAATAAATATCTCCGCGCCATATTGAATCATATGGGTTCATGGAAATCAGCGCACTTGGGACTGCAACCCGACGTCAAAACACATTCCGGTGCCTATCACAGCATGACCTGCATGAGAGCGCGTCTGGGATTTCTTATTACCACAGCATATAAGCAGGGGCGGGCGAGGAGGAGGCATTGAGTGCGACGTGCAGTGGCCGCGTGCGGTCGTGGCGTGCATCGCTAAGGTTTCACCCGCGCAGCGAGACGGCGAGGAAATCCGGCAGTCGGACACTCTTCAAGGGATCACGACCGCGAGTGGAGAGGACCCCTACCGTTCACGGATCCCTCCCAAATTCACACTGTAAAAATATAGTATCTACCTCCTCGACCTCTTCATTTATAAAGGGTGGAGAGAAATTGTGTCGCGAAATTCTAATCCTGGATAGCTGATGCCTGGAGTTTTACGAGGGATTAGAACCTTAGAATTTTTTTTATTTTTATTTATTCCCATAACACCACAAACAGCACATATCGGCCTTTCAAATCGGGGTATTCGACATATTTACAATTACATGTGAACGAATAGCCATGCTCTGGTTAGAGAAAACCTACTCAGGTAGGAGTCGAACCCACGATCCCTTGCTTGGCAAGCGAGGACTTTTACCCGCCGCCCCCGAGGCCGGCATCATTATATGAGTACCTACATTAAATTCCGAAACTTTGGAAAATATGATTTTTTTATTACCAAAACTGAAGTACTACACTCGAAATATTAATGGATATGAAGGGTGGAGGAAAATTGGGTCACACTATTTTTATCCTGGATAGCCTATGCCAGTAGGAACCAAAATTACTGATGATATTCCGGCAATAAACGCACCATTTTTAAACTACAGAGACTTTGACCCAAGCGCTCCGATTGACCGCGAGCTTGCCCTCTTGCCGGATGCTCTGGACAACTCATGACTTCGAATGCTTTTCCTGCATTAGCCTTTTTAGTGGACCAGGTTGACGTTGGAACTGCTTCGACGGTAACGGGTATAAAGGGATGCATATGCTTACATATACACTATAGAAGACAAAATGGCAAAAATTTAATTGCTAATTTACTTTCAATACTGAATTTATTAATATGGCCGGAAATGAATAAAACCTTCGATAGCTAACTCAGGAGGAGGACACTTCATGTTAAACGGACGGATAGTATGACAGACGAGGAATAATGATTTAATATAATTACAAGATAAATTTCCACTTTTATTCTGGTTACGTAGTAGGTACATCAGTTTTCAAAGCCACAGCTGCACCATCCGATATTGTACACTAGGAATGTTTATTCACTTAAAATTACTATGTATGCATAAAACTTGAAGATTTTGCATTGGCAATATGGCCATCTGTACGTAACAACAATAAAAAAGGACATTGGCCATACTTATAATTCTACTAATTCTCTATTATTATTCGAAGAATGTGCCATTACATCCCGCCTTCCGCACTGTAACTCATTCAAATTTCTACTTTTATTCTAGTTACGTAATACATCAATTTTTATAGACACAGCTACACTATCCGGTAATGTACACTCGGAGTTTTTATTCACTTAAAATCACTATAAATGCATAAAACTTGACGTCGCATTGGCAATATGACCAGCTATACGTAACGACAATAAAAAAAGGAAATTTGCCATAGTTCTAATTCTACTAATTCTCAGTTATTATTCGAAGAATGTGCCACCATATTCCGCCTTCTGCGGGTTAACTCATTCCGGGAAACGAGGAGGAAACGCGAGAACATGAGAATGAGAATGGGGAATGAGGAGCGGCATAATCCAATGAAGAACGCGCAAATCGGCTATTTTATGAGAGAGAGCTATTACGTGGGAAACATAATAAAGATAAATATAAGAAATAAGATAAATATAAGAAAAATCCCCCAAGGAAGATCAAGAGATACGCACTTGTGACAGGCCAGCAAATATACACGGAAAAATAACAACAGGCAAATAAAAGAGCTAAGATTTAATTAGTCGTTTCAGGCGTAACTTTATGGAATCTACTTGACATGATGAAAAGAAAATAAAACTTTGTTATTCCACATAAATATTTAATGTGCGACCAAGGTTTCGACGTGGCACGCCATCGTCTGGTACAGATGCACAGAAGACAGTCACACAGAGAATAAACAGTCTCACACATTTTCTTTTTTTACATAACGATGACGTGCCAGGTCGACACCTAGGTCGTACATTGAATATTTATGTGGAACTACAAAGTTTTATTTACTTTTCATCAATCTAAGATTTAAGAAAGATAATTGGAGCGCTGAGGTGTAACCTTACTAGAATTGCAGCACTGAAAATGCATAAACGCAAATAATTATAAACCCTCGGAGTTCCGAGTCCAGATATTGTTCGTTCCAATACCAGAAACAGGGCTAAACACAGTTGAGGTGAAACTGAAAGATACTTCTAAAATACATTAAGCAGCATAGTTCTTCGACCTGATTTCTCAATACCACAATTGGGGGGAAGGAGGCAATCAATCTAATTATTCGGCACTCCCAGCCCACTGAGCATGTTATGTGAGTGATGCAGAACTCATAACGTGGTGCTTTGAATCCAAAGAACGAAGAAGCGCAAAAATGCATCGGATTTGAAGGCTCAGGGCAGCAAACATAAAAAAAACAGGTCACCGTGCAGTTTTTTTATGGGTTCTTCAAAATCGTCAAGCAACGCAGCCAAAACCACCAACAGAATACACATATTGATTAACTGCGACTCCATCTTATAGCCAGGTGGATTATCAAATATTCACGTGCTGGCATGCTTATAGAAGTTCCTTTCTTTGCTGATGAAACCAAAGATAAAGTGGGCAAAATGCTCTATAAGAGCCTTTACTTAAGTGTAGACTACACTGTAGAGGGAAGGCGAAATTTACCACTCAACCGTAAACTCTGAATGCAAACCGTTAGTTTTTACGACGCTCATTCAATAAAATTCCTTTATTAGTGGGATATCAACTTTATTGACGATACGATCTCCTTTTACATGAATTTAAATTTTTACAGCATCTCCATATTTTTCTAATTCTAACGGGAGATTAAGATTACGAGAGTATTTATGAGATACGGAAGAACTTCCGAATATGTAATCCTTATCATTTTATTACAGCATCAGTTTACTTTGAGTACAAAAATTACATTTACCAACATATCTAGTGTTTCAAAATTACTAACGGAGTTTTAAGTTTTAAAAAAATATTTATTACACTAAAGTTTTAGCCATAAATAATACATTAAATGAAAGAGCAACTGAAACAATTTTACAAAAAAGCCTAAAAGTGGTCAATGTGAGCATCATTCATAATATGGCACACGTCAAGACCTTATGCGAGTTCTTCCCAAACGTTGAGTAGTGGCTTTCGAGCAATTGTCGCAATCATCAATTATTATCATCTGGAAAATCACGACCGAACTTAATACGGAACGCACGTTGTATAGTAACTACATACTCTGCCTTTGCAAACTGTAAAACACAAAAAGCTTTTTGCACACCAGTCGCCATTTTTGCTACTAGCGCTCTCTAATGGATATCGGCGGAGATATGCGCATTGTTGCCAACAAAAAAACTGTTCGAGTTACTCTTTCAATTCATATATAACTAAAAGCTTTAATTTAAGTTTGATAAATATTATAAAGCGTCAGAGCCCCGCCATCCATTTTTAAACACCCGGTATAATTAGGCAGTAAAACGAAGACTAAGGTGGGCTCAGTCTCACAAACAAAAAATGGATGGAAATCAACGAAAACGTGACTGGACATTGAAATTGTCTCGCCAGAGAGGAATGGCGAAAATCAATGCGAGGAAACAAATGGATCAACGGGACATACGATGAGTGTAGGCAAATATAACATAAGAAAGAGCCATCGATATGCGTCAACAAAACGGGGCTTTTTATTTGAGCAGGCAAAGGTTGCTTTGCTCTCGAGATTGCTCTCTCGTTTACTTCCTCTGTTCTTAAACCCTGCAAAGTGTGGCAAAGCTAGAAATACGAGAGTAATGCTGTCATAGAATAGAAGTTATAGAAAGGGGGCAATTTAAAAAAGTATATTTTTAAAAGTAACCCAATCTGCTGAAACCAAAAACATTTGCCAGTAATGAAAAGTAAATACTTCGTAATTCCACATAAACTTACTTAAGTATGACCTATGCAGCATCATCTGGTGATGATGGTGACTATGACCACCAAATGAGGACGTGCCACGTCAAAACCTAGGTCGTACCTTAATAAAGTCACGCGGAATTACAAAGCTTTTTTTACTTTTCATTATGTTAAATGGATCCCTTTAGGTCACGCACGAGTCACCTAATTATACTTGCCAACTTGATCGTAGGTATAATGATGTAACTCGAATGAACTGATATCCACAAAATTCATGTTAAAAAATAATATGATCATTTTATTAATAAAAAGAATAATTGGGCAACGAGGATTTAACTCTCTGGTCCTATTTACCGAGTAATATACATTACGGCTTCATTTTTTAAACCATTCACTCCACAAGTATTCACATTTTTGCACACTCTGTCGTATTCAATTAGGTTCTAACTCCTCCAAGACAACCTATAATACATTTATCCCGCCCAATCACGTAGTATACTGCTTTCATAGAACCACGTTTCCTCAACAAACATCCCCAACATTCACAACTTAAATCCTCTAGAATAAGAATATTTCCTGATATAATAAATACCATTACGACGATTTTTTAAACCCCATCCAGAACTAATAACCAAATTATAAGCAGTAATCACGCACGATATTTCAGTGCCACAGTACACCATCAGAGATTGAAAGGTCTCGATTTCATTATGGATACCTATGAATTGTACGAAGAGGAAACTAAAATAAAGAGGTTATCATTTTCAAATTTCCTGACTTTTCAGATAAGCCAAGGACAGTCTCTGAATACCTCAACTACTCTACTATATCACCCGTTCTACGATGCTTCATTAAGCGACCTATTCCTTCGGTCAAGAACAAGAGAATATGGGAGTACGGCGTGCGAAATTCATAAGAAAGAAATAGGTTTCACTGTTTATTTCACTTTCTCAGCGTCGGAAATACTCTACGCTTTTTCCGGGAGACCATCGAGGGTCCTGGAGGAGTAGGGGAGGTGGGAGTTGTATTCCACTAACTCATTCCCCTCCACAGCCCATTGGCGACGCGCCAGATGGCATCACGGTTAAAGGGAGACATCCCGTAGGAAATTGAAGCCGGGACTAAAGGTATTCCTGGAGAAAAACGAAAAACGAGCGTGCGTCTCAAGTACAATGTCAAGTACAATTGAATCATAATGATTTTGGCTTTTTTTTAAGTGTTAATAAATAAATAATGAAATGGTCATAAGTGATTCTGGCTTGGGCACTTCCCTGGTAATACCAGACCACCCGTTCCATGTTGCATCATACAGAGAACTATTCTAACAGAATATGGAAGTGAGACAAAATATGGAAGTATGTCTCCATTATTTCGCAAGCAACTTTAGGAGTAGATAGTCCTCTATTACAATTAACTTGATTGAAAATCACATACATCCATGCCCTGCAACGTGGTGAATCCACCCAGGCGGGATTTGAGCCCGCAGGTTAGCAGTCGTGGACCCCCGGTGCCATTGAGGCCGGCAAAAGTATGGAGAAAATTATGAGAAAGAATGTTCCACAGATTACAGAAGGCAGTTAGTTACCTGATCAAAGATACACCTAGTTTTAGCTCCTAAAGAGTAGTCTAAATTTTTTAGTTGTTTTAATAGTTTTTAGTTTATTTCCAGAAAAATAGTACAGGGGATAGCAAAAATCAGCAAAATTATTCATCATATAATGCCTTCTTTTTTTATTTCCCGCTTACCCTATCCACTTACCGCTAAAACAGTCGTTAAGTTTTCGTCAATATTAAATGAAATTTCGAGTGATAGGGCAGGTCCAGGGACTAAAAGTTGGCGGGCATCTCGCCATTGTGCGTTGACAGCCTGCTACCTCTATTCGCTCAGGCTCGCAAGCCGAAATTATCTGTATTCTAATCACGATATTCCATTGGTTTCCAAAAACAATATTTTTTAAAAACAAAATCCAAAACTCGACACTCATTTTATATCGGCCAGTATGCTAGTGACATTTAAAATTGGAAAGGAGTTAAAATTTCTACCTTTATATTGGTGAGTAATGATGGAAACCAGGAAATACATTGTAAATTATTGGTAGTAAATTTAAGAATGGGAAATAAGCTAGTAAACTTATTCTCCGAAAGGAGAAAAACTGGTATTCATTCCGGTTATATTTATCTCGAGCAACACATCCGCCTTTGAATTCATAACTAATCTGAAATACCACAGTAGCGGATCCAGGATAGGGAAACGGGGGGGGGGCTAAGTATTGGGTAAACTCCCAGAAGTATTGCGGGTCCAAACAAAAATTACCATATTACCTAGTGTAAATTGGATGTCCAAGGGGCCCGAGCCCCCTCAAAAATATGTTATGGGTCGGAGGAAAAAATGTGTCAGGCTTGTCGATTTTCCCCGGAGTGTCCAGATATCGAGATTCGAGTTATCAGGGTTCTAATGTTGATCATGTAACTCTTCTAAAATGATTTAAAAAATTAAAACTCACTACTTATAAAACTTCCCGGGGCAAGATCCCCGGTTTGGGCCCCCCCAATATTTTTTGTAAGTCGGCATCCCTGTTTACGTATAACCTGTAATATGTTGCATCCCCATCCTTCCCTCTTGGTTTAATACTGTGAAAAGAATGCTCAGTTCCCATAAACATATCACAGTTTAGGGTAACCTTATGAAAAGATATAAAAACTCATTCTGCACAAGATACTTTTAGGCATTCCCTCATCTAAAAGTATGCCATACGAACTCTTTCGCATTTTACAGAACAATATGGATTTTTTATTTGAATTACGACGTTCCGGAAACGCTTTTTAAGGCCAACTACGCTGTAAAATGCGAAAGTGATCGTATTGCATAATTTCGGAAGTGGACGTTGTCTATATATTTTAAGCCTAGTTACGCTTCACTTCCGTATCATCTAAAATGAAATCTCAAATGACACCCAGATATTCGTTCGATGCCAAAGCTAGGTGTTGTGAGCAAAATATCTCTTCGAGTATTTCCTTTAACAAGTATTACACCGACCCTTTCACGGTACCTCCCACGTTCCTCCCCCTACCGATTCCTGCGCGCATGCCCCCTGGATGCAAGGGACGGAGCGAGGCGGGGGACGAAGGCACCGCCCTGTTCTAGAAAACAGTGAGCTATATACACTCCTCTCCGCCCCCACCGTGTAGAGAGAGAGTGCCTCCTTCTCTCCAATGCGATAAAGAGGAACATCCTGCGCCATAATGCACCCTCTCGATCGCACCCTATCGCACTTCACGGTACGACCCACAGTCACGACATGGCGCACTCCCGGATTGAAAAGATAATAAATGGATTCGCGGATGGAAACAGAAGAAAAACGAAAAACGCACCGTCCCACTTTTCCTCATCGTATCTATCCCGTCCTCTACCCAAGGGAATAAACAGTTTTTTTTAAGTAAAATCCCAAAGGGCGGATACCTACGGATGAAAATTATTTTCCCGAATAAAACTTCTCCTCCCAACAATGATTCAATCGAGGCAAGGCCTTCACACAAAGACGGGTGGATGACGGCTTCACGGTGACGTATTTTTTTCAATCGCGAATCAAAGCCTGAGCAAATCGCCGCTGCGCATCCTAGCGGGATTTGAAAAAATTAACGAGAACCAATTATCCGAAAATTAATAACCACTTTCGCCCCGCGAGGATTAGCATCCGGGCTAGCGCTAATTGGAAGGGAAGCTGGCAGCGCATCGTGAACTCCGAATGATTTTCGCCGGGCCTCATTTCTTTCTTCTCCGCACCGATGCAACCATTTTTTCCGGAGTGCGGATGAACTAGACGCGGAGTGATGAATCTAATCCATTTAGCAGCACTCGCAATACACAAATGGGGTCAAAAGTGGGGCTATTCAGAAAGTATCGATCGAAAATGAATCGTAATCAGTATACGGAACAAAGGTAGCTCAGCGGAAAAAATAGGGTCCGTGCCTATTAACTGAAACCGATTTGTGACGCTAATATGAAATTACATAAACGAAACTGACGAGAGATATCCTCCCAAATAAGCCCAACAGATTATGGAAAGGATATCGTCTTTATGAAATTGGAACGTATCAGCGGAAAAACAGTTCATCGGCTAAATTTACTTATAGCCGATAAACACAATCCAGTTTCTGCCACTGAACACAATAACATCTCTATAACATCATCTTTGAACATATCATCCGGATAGGGTAAATTGAGACAATCAAATAAAAAGTGATTTAAACAGTTGTGAGATCTCGTTTAGTAAAACAACTACACATATAAATGAAAGGAGCAAAGAATACGAAGAAATACTGAATATTTAAGGGGAAGGCTGGGGTGAAGCGCCAATTACGGTCATGATAACAATTCCTCAATTCCTCTAAAAGCATAAGTGAGAGCCAGCAACAGCATCCCATCGTCAAAACGAACCACAGCTTAGAACTAAATAGTCTAAACAGAAAAATAATATCAAAAGGCATAAATATAGAGAGAAAATTACATAAATTTAAGACATTTTTCAGATACTCCTATATTGACTCACGAGGCGAGAGCTCCATTTGACGCGTGAATAGGTAATTCGTGACAGGAAAAAATTGGTAATACATCTAAATATATGGTAATGATCAACTTGCTACGATACTTAATCGAATAAATTATCAAGAATAATATTAATTAAATATCAGAATAGAAAAATAGAGCAAACCCATTCTAGGAATATTTAATGCATAAGAAAATCAAAACTGCTGACATATTTTTTAACAAAAATAAAAAATTGGCAGATTATCGGCTCACAAGAGAAGAAACTAAAGCAGACATTTTTGTCCCTAGTTCGAATATAGTTTATTGTGGTTGGTTCATCACTTATTCAATTTAAAAAGTATATTATTCCGTGTGGAATATGTAGGTGATGTTTAAAGGGCTCTTTCCTCGAAATACTTACTTTCAAAACAATGCCACTTTATTTAATTTAATTCTTCGATTATGGAACAAGAATCGATTAATATTGGGCCTAAAATAATTATTACTCTCATTACTGAGGCGTACAAACCGAAAGAAAAAGGCTAGAACGTACGTTGGCGGAGTGAGGGGCTGAAAAATTTTGTGAGCTGAAAAAAATGGCGGTTGGATTGTCAAAGGTGAGATCATCTTCGGAAATTGAACACCTCAAAGTATTGGCAGATACCTTACATCCAATTAAAATTAGAGTGGTTTCAATAACAATACGTATAGGAACGATGGATTAATCAACCCGTTATCAAATGGTGGAGAAATCCAAAAACATACACAAAGACTTGCACAGGAACTGCTTCATCTTTTCGATGAGAGTTTTTTTTAATAGCAGCCTAAAAAATTGGATGTACGTACTACTTTTGTAAGTACGCAATACTTGTTTGTAATGAGATATGAAAAGAGGAAAAGTAAATAGTTGTCTTATAATAGTCATTTAAGTCTGCTTAGTCCATAAATTCCATAAATTGTGTAAATAAAAAAATATGCCACTTTAACCAAGGAAAACTATGCCGAGTTATCGATAAGTATTACTAATGGAATCAATTTAATGCTATTTTTCAAAAGTTTGCGGAACATTAAAATTTAGTGAATAAGATACTTTTAAATATTACGTTATTTTCTGAGCTCGCCATAAGCGTGCCATAACAAGTTTTTTTGGCGCTATTTCATAACAGTTTAAGCAACATTAGAATCATCTAGATAATGGCCTTCCACTTGAAATTAAATAGTAGGCTCGTCCCACTGATGACATCACACCTCACTGTCTGACCTTATGTTTACACATTTTGAATAACTACGTAGATCCTTTCGTCTACTGACACAGAACCTTTAGTAATTAGGAGTGCAGTGTTTCATTTCCGCAAAGTTACTTGCTGCGGCATATGTTGAGTAGAACAACGACGTAAGAACACTACCACCTCGTGTTATCTAGGATACGACATGCACATGGAGGCCATTCATTTCTCTTCATATCAGCACACTCACTGGCTCGAGAAGTCACCAGACGACGGCTGCGTCACGGTACACCAGTTGGGGTTCGTGCTATCAACCCCTTGACCTCAGCATCGGTGCAGTGAATCGTTCCACTGCCATGCACACCCTTCCACAACCAACGGTAGGATATACGAACCTGCAAAATGAAAATAGACATAAGAAACTACTACAAAACGAAACGTGTTGCTGAAAAGGGTAAGAAAATTTCATTAACGCAGTTATTTATTAACGGTATAAGTAACATGGAATCGGCGAAATAATGGCCTCCCATTTCAAGTTGAATAGTAGGCTCATTTCGACAATGACGTCACACCTTACCTCCACCCAACCTGTTTACACATGTTTGGGTACTTAAAAAGTAATTTCCTAGAAATGAAAAGTTGCTAAATCCACTTGGAATATTACTGTCAAAATACTTATAAATAATTTTTGATTTATTTTATAAATAATAATAAAATTAAATCAATAACATTTATTTTATATTTCGCCGATTTATCAAAACAAACGTGAATTTAGCACATTTTTCGTCACTCCCAGGCCTACTCCCAGAAAGGTTCCCTATTATAACGCAAGTTTTCTTGAAACCAGAAAACGATAACGAGGAAAGAAACAGCCGTCTATTATTTCACTCAAAAAATTTAACTCCAACAAATCAGAGAAAATTTCTACTTAAAAACCAATTCCAACGCAGGAAAAAAATAGAATACAATCAACCTATTACGCCTATTTGGGAGAGACGCAAGGAACTCTTTCGATGCCTGCCACCTCCATTTCACATAAAATTTTCGAATTACGCCGGAGAACTTCCAGTTTATATGAATTCCACGTCAATTCAACCGTTCTCCAGTCGGGCGCACACCCAGTCACGGGGTAGCGAGAAAGAATTGGCCTCCCGGAAATTCGTGCGCCGTATTATACAGAGTGACGTCCGAATCAATTTTGGCGATAGCGCTCCGCAAATTCCCATCGGAGAACAAGGGCACATCTCCCACCGCGCCGCCCCTGAAGGCTTGCGCGTCATCGCAGTATGGCGGTCGCATCACAGCCTCAACGGAAGTCTTCAGGAATAGAGCATGTCTTCGCCAATGTACCAAAAAAAAAACTCGAATGGCTGAGGCTATCAGGATCGAGATGAGAACGTTATTTTTAGGAAGGTAGAGTGATTGAAAAGAAGAAATTCAACTAACTTCTTTAATAGCAGGACTACTGACGAGAAGAGAAAATACAATATGCAGTTTCACAAAAAATTGCATCGAGATATTTAAGTACAGTCAAGTAGGGGAGAGGAGGAATAAAAAGAGGAGGTAGCCGCCCACAGTAACACCTTGAAAAACTGAAAATTGCTTATCATTAAGGTGGCTCTCCATTGCAAGTTTTTATTTCACGACCTTAAGGAAAATTTTAAAGTTAAAAGGGTAATATCTAAAACTAACTTGTCTCACATGTCAGAGGTCCTGAAACTGTCTGTGACTGAACTTGTCTAATGAAATCCTGCTCTTATCAAATGCTTATTCTACTTTGACTGTTTTTCACATTTTACCAGGTATTTTAAATCCAGCGTGAGGTCTAGTTAAAAATCACTTTTCTTAAGATCGCCCTCTTCCACAGTATTCTCCCCCATAATCTCGAAATTAATCATGCCTCCATCACAAATCACTTAATTAGTATGAAATCATTTCAGGCTCGACTCAGTGAAAATTCGATATATCCATGATAAAATATAAACTAAAAATGGTAGTTCCCACACTTCAGTATAAAAATCAACTACCGACCATGGTTTCGACATTATATGCCAAGGTGAAAGTGACATAGAATGTCAAAACCACGGTCGGTAGTGGAGTTTAATATGTGTAAATTACCATTTGTAGTTTATATTTTACCATGGATATTTCGCATATTGTTTGAGTTACCTAAAAGAAGATCCCCACCCCGTGAGCACGCATTCCATAGACACGCAGGTCTCACCCCCTCAACCCTAAGACTTCCACTTCCGCCCCATCATGCACCGGGAGGGAGATTCCTCGTGCCCCGTATTTATAGGCCGTAGAGGGAAAGGGCGCACCCTCTACACGCCACTCACCGGTCGAAAAATTCTTCCCGTCGCACGCGCGAAAGGAAACACCCCAGCGAACCGGAATAAATATTGATGACTTCACATAGCTTGCCCGATTTTATTCGTTCAATTCCTCTCAAGTCACGTGAATACGTCACTTTAGAACCTTTGAAGAGATATAGTGCACTATCACCCTTGGATCGACACTATTTTTCATGAAAACTATGAAGCAACATGTATTGTAAGTTAGCGCAAACTCGTGATGGCAACCACTAGTCTACACTTTTTCTCTTTATTTTCACCGTTTAAGTATTCAAACGATTATTCTGTGCGGCGTCTTAATTTCACTACACTATTTAAAAAGAATCCAGGAGATATTATATGAAACTATGGTAAAAATATATTGTATACTCGTAAATTTGGTTAAATATCAAATCGAAGGTAGTGCGTTGGTCTAGAGAGTGGAAGAGTGCACTAGGGACAGAAAGATCTTGATTTCAATTCCAGGTAAAGCCTTAAAATAATAAAAACACAACCCCTAGAAGTGCGGGGTGGCATAAGGAAGGGAACAAATCTCCCTACCCATAAATTCGTGTGAGTAACTCACACGTCATTGGCTCAGTCCGAAGTGGATTCAAACATCACCACTAATCCAAACCAGCCTACAGGTTGAATCACTAGGTGAGCGATTATCAAAGCATACAAACAGACTCAACATAAAAATGCATCTATAGGATGTTGCAATACACTTGGTAAAAGGAAATATTTTTATTTTCCTGGGATAATAGCTTTATAATGGGAGAAATAAATTTTAGTTACAATATAATTTATCAACAGCATTATCTCACGAGGAATAACACAAATAAAAATACGTGCTAGACTTAGATGTTAAATAATAACACCAAATAATTACAAAATTACAAGTAGAATGAAACAATAAATTTCAATTTTTGAAGTTCCACTCATTCCTCGTAGGAAAACAAAATAAATGCGGAGAAGAGAAATAGTTCAGCATGTTTGGAGAGAAAAACGGAAAAGAGAGAATCCTTCCCCTGCATAGAGGCAGCCTTTTCTCAAGACAAGACTCCCCTTTCCTTAAACTTTAGGTCAGATCTGCCGAGGGCAATGGACACGGAACTCATCGTCCGAAATATCGATCCACGAGAAAAATAAGGCAGGTATTGAGCGAGGAAAACGAGAATTTCTCGAATCGAGTAAATTTACTGCCTTCCGAACTTCCCCAGGAAATGATGCAGTCACGGAAACATTCTTAATGAAAATAGTATCAGCAGCGAGAGAAACTGACACCACCTTTGCCTTTTTTTGTGATAACCTAAAGGATTGATGTAAAAGTTTTTAAACGTACACCAAACGTGGGCAATCATCTACAAACTACCCCGTAAGCCGCCTAAAAAGGAGTGCGGCAGGGGGTGTTAGAACACCAGCCCTTTACACATAAAAAGGAAATGCTGTAACGAAATAACGTCTAGCATTTATTAAAATTCTTAATGGATCGGGGGGAAAACGAATTCCCATATCTAAAGGTACGGCTAAATATCCCTCTTAATTTATCTGTCGGACCTGGGAATATAGTGCGTCTCTAATAATATGTTCTCCGTGTCGCTCTTAAAGGTATATTTTCTCAATTGCTCCAGCAATCTAGCACGCACCTTCCGAGTCTCCAGCGGCTCCCAGCGTAATTCGCTTAACACCTGGGTAACGCTGTCTGTATGCCCGTAGCAGTTTTTGACGAACCTCGCAGTCTTCGAAGAAAGATCTGAGGTTTTCCTCGTCGGCAGAGATGGAGAACCTTATCCGGTGGGAAACCCGAAATAACTTCAACAACCTCGCAGTCTTCCTTTGCGTGAGGCACAGCCCAAAATATTGCCAAAAAATATTTGATAGCAAAATTTTCAGCGGCCCTCCAAATTATTGCTCATTTCCTAAAAAGAAAACAAGTCAAAACTCGATCTCTAGTTTATGCCTTCATTTCGTCGGAAACGCGCCATTGAGAACACATTTAACGACCAAACTGCATCGTGATCGCGTCACAAACAGCTCGAATTCACGAGGAATGGGAGTTGATGCTTTTAAAGAGGCATCCCTCGAAGCTTGACCCACTTATAGTCGCATATTGTGTCAGGTGTTCGGCGTGAAAGAGACGTTGTAAAATCCATCCGACGCGTGCGCGTTTTCAAGTCGGTAAAGAGAGTTGACGAAAAGGATTGCTCATTCGGTCGTTCTGGAAGCGTTTCGTTTCGGACGCTTGAAAGCGAGCGGGATCCAAATTATTTCCCCTCAGCTGCTGCACAGCTTGGCAACTGTTTGGCGTCGATGGGGAAAAAATGGAAAAGCAATGCCCCGTGGGTTTTCAGAATTCGCGCGACTCGAAAATAGTGCGGTCGCTGATTCATCCTCGAGGTATCCTTGCGGCGTTGAGAGCATTGTGCGTACGTAAACACGCCGCGCAGCGGAGCCGTGGTAGCGGAGGTTTTTCCCTTTGGCCCCCGTGCCAAAACCGCGGGCTGACGTCCCTGCTCGGTGTGGTGGGGGAGTTTGGCGGACAAGTTGTTTATCGCCCAGTTCTCCAGCCGGCCGTGAGGTTTCGCGAACGTGTACGACTGCAATGTCGGGATGGATCGGTGGGTCCATGCGATTTCGAGAGTGCGATGAGGGCTGGCAACTGAACGAGCCAACTTGGCCGCCAACCGAGCGAAAGTGGCTTTGGTATTCGTGCAGCCACGCTTGTACGATTGCAATTGTAAGCAGGGAGGAGAGTCATACGTTTTTGAATAGCCATACTCCATCGCATTATAATTGTGTAAAGAAATCGGAGTGCTTTCGTGCGATTAGCTCAAAATAGGGTAGTTTCCTTCATCAAAGAAAACGAAAGGCATTGATTGCGATTCGTTACCCACCATTAGTGTATTCAAAATTTACAAATTATTTGGTTTTAGAAATCCCAGTTTAGACGAATGGCCATGGTCAATTTTATCCTCCTTTGAAAAAGGCCAGATTGGCGCCCATGCGATACCACTCCACGTGACGTCACAGGGACCTAGTTTCTATACGAGTAGATAGGAGTTTTACATCGTCTGAGATTACCAATGCATGCGTGAGGCACAGACCTCTGGGAAACATGTCTTAATAATCACCTATTAAGACTGGCTAAGGTCGGAAAGTTTTCTTCGTTTGATAAGGTATTGATAATCCTTATTTAAGCCCAGCGCTACCAGCTAGCAGGGTACTCTGCTACCTGCTAGCATCCTGCGTCGTATCAGCGCTAAAAGCCTCGCCCCAAGGTCACCTACCTTGCGGCAGCGGGAACCAGAACGACGTCACACGGAGTTTTCCCGGCATTCATACTTAGCCGTCGCGTTTTCGCGCGCTTGAAAATTTTCACTTTTCATTTAATCGCGAAAAATAGATATCGTCATTTAAAAATCTAAAAGCGTGAAATATGTACTCCAGGAGTAATAATCTTTCGATTTAGGCGATAAAAAAATAATAGGAAACCACCCTATTGTGATCATAAAATTGTTCTACGTCAGACTCTGCATTTTTTGAAGAATCTATCTAGTGTATCGAAGTCTATAGACGAATTTATCGGCAATTTTGCGGTGTATTGATGTGTTTTGTTCACCGTTTCGGGCATCTGCCCCTCTTGTCGTAAAGATAGAACCGTAGTATATTCAAAATATTCTATTACGTCAATAACCGATCAATATTCAGATATTGTATGCCGAGCATCTAGCAACAGTGATATTTTCCATAAAAGCAAATAATAGCCATTAAATGAACATAAATTAAGGGGACTAGCTATTATCGTGAAAAATACTTTACCAATGGAAATATCGGGTTCTTTCAGGACGACCCAAATGTTTAATTCAATTCAGTAATAGTTTAGTGGATGGAATAAAGATATTTTAATATAATTCGGTAATTTTAATTATTAATAGTCATCGGTCAGGCCCTGTGAAATTACATGTGAAATCATCAGAGGCAATAAATATCAAGTTATTCCTTTCAATTCCAATTTAGTTCATAGGTGTAAAAAATATAAAATTGTGTAATGCGTGGGCGTGTAAAATTGTGTTCGTTTGAATCCATTAGTTTAATGATAAATGGTTTTGATAAAAACTGCAATGAAACAGTAAAATAAACTCATGGATGTACTTACTGATCCAGATGACTGCAATATTATTACCATTATTTTCACCCCAATATCCGAATGCGGCAAATCGATGGCTAAGTTTTAACTACACGTATATCAAATTCGGCCGGTTTGAGACAGGTATCTTAAACAAAGCGTGATAACATTTAAAAAAATAAAATACAAGCAAAAAAACAACTTTGTTTGCAAATGAATGCTTCTTTTTCAAATTTATGAAATTTAGGTTTTCATTTTCAGTGTGCAAGTAACAAATATTAATCGTATTTTTGCTCTCCTGAAAATCTGCTATTTTTGACATACGTGTTGTTAGAACTTACCCATCGAAATACTTGTTATTTATGCTACCAACAAAATTCAATTAGAGAAAGTCATGCCAAAGCAAAATAGAACATTTGGGCTCAGAAGCAACACTGCTTTCTCATGGTATTGGATGTGGAATTCATAAATCAGTTTCCGAAATCAAGTTAATTCCATACTGCAAATTTTTATCACTTTATTGCCTGAAGCTCAAAAAACAACACTAGCTAGCTAGGAGATCCAAGGTGGGGTTTTCAAGAATATATAATCGCTGAAATCTAGCCCGCAGCCGGCGTCTACTCACAAGGCCGAAAGGGAGGAGAAAATTAGCATTTTACTGCTCTTGGGCATGGATTTATTTACACAGACGGATAACTCTCTCACATTTACCGGATTACACAGACACAACGCGAACCAGCGACTCAGCATGCACGCTCCACTTTTTTCAAGAAGGTGGGTGATGATTGAGTGAATTAACCCACATTAAAGTGAACGTCTTAATTAAAATATTGATTCATGCTCTTAATAGAAAAGAGGCCATCGAATTCTAAAGAAGGTTATTCGGCATAACCGATGCTCATTCCAATAAAAATTAATGATCCTTCTTTTCCAGCAGAAATTTCGAAGATGAGGTGAGGCCCCAAAAATGCTCGGGTCCCAATGGTCCTTACAAAAATCATACCTTTGGCGCACCTTAAGAATACATCTCATTCCCGACTCATTGGCACGCGCTTTTGGTCCCCGCTTAAGTAATTGGAGTTTCGCTCAACAAAATATGCCCATTGTAAATAGAAAAGCCTACAAATTATGAGAATGAATGATGAATTTATTTTTTAAATGCGGCTATTTAAAATTACACAGCAAGAAAATTCATAAGATCACCAAAATGAATAGTGGAGCAGAAACATAAAATGATCGAACCGTAAAACACTAGCCCAGTACATAAACTTCTCGGGTGGAACCACGTTTATATGAATAAGAAGCATAAGCATAAGACTTTATGCAATGATTTAATGGTAACCTATAGGAAAAATTAAGGATCAAAGACCACGCACAAGCTTTTCCTTAGTATTGCACGCAGAGAGATTTTCATCATCATATTTCGCTGATCACAGAGGCAATGAATGAAACTAAATCCACAGTGGCTCCTTTTACAAAAGAAACACATTCCTTCAAATTATTTAGCCAGGAAAGAAGCATTTCCGGCACGAATCGATATTCGATGAATCATTTCACGAAGAATTTCCATTTCTCATCCCGTCTCTTTCTCATCAAGAGTTCATTTTCGTACCCATCCTCGCCCGGACGCCATCAGATTAAGAAAACCCATCAAAACATCTCGACCGCTTGAATTTTGACTGATTTGACGACGAATCACTCATAGAAAACTTATTTTGAAATTTTCAGGGGCATACAGGGGCAGGGAAGTAGCCAATTGTCAACACTTTCCCCTTTCTAAAAAATGAAAATTTTACTCATCGTGTCCTTTATTTCTATCATCATTTATATTTTACTTTACATATTTATTTATTTAAATCATCATGTCCTTTACTTCTTTATTTCCCTTCGCCGTACCGCATACAGCGCATTTAAGGCCTTTGCAGCGGCGTAATTTTACGAAAAACATCGTAGGACGATCACCACTCATGCCATCGATAGGGACTACTTACCTAAGCGGGACTCAAACCCGCGACCCTCGGTTTGGCAGGCGAGGAATTTATTCCATTGCTGCCGAAGCTGGAAGCCGGCATAAAATTTACAAAATTTCACAAATATGAAAATAAGGAAATAAAATTCACTTACCTCGGAGCATTCTTATTACTATATTATTACTTATTATTATATTATACTACATATTTAATAGCAGATAACTAGCAGAGCATTTAGAAACCATGTCTGATGTCAATAACTATTCAACAGGAACCTATACAGTGCATTCTGTATCCCCCGTGATTCCACTAAGAAAACCGGAAAACTTACGGCATAGGCAAATGTTTGCAATGGTCTATTTTATATGCCCTGAAAATTTCAAGACGATGGAATAACATTTTAAACTAGAGCCATGCGCCCAAATTCACACAGCTTTGATGCGAGCCCAAAATCTTCCGACCTTAAAAATCGCAAAACCATGCAAGAGGCAAGCCAACTTGGCGAGAGCAAAACGAAAATAATACCGCCCCGAAAAACTAACCCTGAAAATAAAAATTAAGGGTAGGGAAAAGAAAGTTCCTTCGCGGGAAAAAAAACTTTTGTTTTTCACCCTAAACAGTATCCCCAAAAGGGCAAGAGATAAGAGCGAAGTTAAATTTTCATAGACAGCAGATAACGAAACAACATTCGGTCTCACGCACAGCATTAAGACTTCGCAACGCATTTTTACGGCTCATTGAAACGTTAACACCGTCGGAGATAACTTCCGTCAATCTTGGAAATAGTTGGAAAACAAACAGCTGACGAAGACTCTACGACTGACGTCTACCAAGAAACGAATAAAGACGTCATTTCATAGAAATTTCTAAATATGAATATTCGAGAATCCAGTCAAGTGCAACGCCAACTATCGGCCGAATTCGGAAGCAGAGCTCCGAGAATACCAAGCCATTACCTTGGGAAACCACGTCGACAAATCACTGGCATTGTTGTGTATTTTCTGATTTCTCTCATTATTTGGTAGGAATTACGCTATCATTACGTTGTGAGTAATGCCTTTTATGTTTTAACGAGTACTTTGGCGCTTGTATTCATCAAGCGGGTTTGAGTGGAGGGTAGTGACATTGTGGTGTCACGTGAATTCGATTATTGCGTCCATAAGTGGTTTAAATACAAAAAAAGACACCCACAGTGTCGTTTAAATTGAAGGAATAGACGGAGAAATTCTTCGCTCCTTCGCCCTTAACAATAATTTACATGACCTTGGTAACCACGACGACAAAAGTTTCGAAGTATCATTTTAAATTGAATGATTCGCGTAATGAAGAGCAATATAAAATGAATGACATTTGAGCTTAAGAAATATAACCGATTGTCCGTATTTTAGCCCATATTCGAGGATTGTAGATCCTTTATTCCCTTATAATTACCGTTTGAACGCAGCTTAGTAAACAGCAATTTTCATTTTGGACGTAAGATACGTCATATTGTTTTCTAGATTAACATCGATAAAGATCGATAGATTTTCTATGTCCACCATGAATTTATTGTAGTAAATGAATTCTGAGAAGCCAAAAAGGTGAGGAAATCTCGGTTTTACTAAAAATGGGCATCATTTGAAAGAAACTAAACATGAAAAATTCATGAACAAATCCACCTTGACACAGCAGAAAACACAGAGGATGATGGGAGCAATATCACTCGTGAGCCTATGAAATAATAGCGCGAATTGAAGATAATTTCAAAGATTTCCCTCGACAGCATGGTATGTGCCGGAATGTTTATAGGTCAGGGTCGTGTAGCCGCGAGCATAATAGCCACCGCCCGTTGCAGGCGCTTGGAGAGGATGTGAAAAGGCTACTTGAGACGCGTCGAGGCAAACAAAATTGAAAGCCATATTTGGAGAGACGGAGGTTTGCGACTGAAATGCGCGGAAACTAAGAAATAAGCGGGTTGAGGACTACTCGCGCGGTGAACATGAGGTGCCATGCATTAACTGGGATACTAAACAATAATCCTCGACATTGACTGGGGAAAATGCCAAGAGGTCACTTGTGGCAAGTGAAAAGGAATTCCAAAAGTCAGAGTTGCTCGCCATTCGCGGCATTCTATTGACCATGAAACAATTCTGCCCATTCTCACGCCAATGCCTCAAAAGCTATGACCTATAAAAGTTTGAATAAAAATTATGCTCGCATGCGTTTACAACACAATATTGCCGAGGTTTACAGCTTCATGAAATGGTTACAAAATAAGCTTCACACAGTTGACGATAGACAAAATAACAAGCATTCCAAATACTATCATGCCGTGTATTGATATTTTACCCAATCTTTCACAACAGGAAGAAAATACACACTAATAGAGATGAGGATACTGGGTACACACACAAAACAAGCAAGGATTCCCACCACTGAAATAACTAGTGTTCCGCAGATACTAGCTTAATAAAGTACTTGAAGCACTATCGGGTCTTTAATACCGAACTACTATTATTTGAATTACGACGAAACTAAATTCCCGGAAGAAACAATGTCAAAATTACATTTTCAAAAAGTAATACAGCCAGTAGCTATAGAAGATTATATTTACTTTTCTAATGCTGTTAAAAAATAATTATTTCGCTACTATCACGAATAGCTCCACTGACCAATCACCTAGAAATTAGGGTAGATCCTGAAACTCAGCTCATTATAATACAATGTCTTAAGTGAAATATCTAGAATATTATGATCATTCACAAAGCTAACAAACTGTATGCACACCGCTATCTTGAAAGAGAAGGTACTAAACGCAAACTTCTTTTCTCCATCGGACGAATTATGATATTAATTAATAACTGAAGAGGCCGATATACAAATCATCATAATTTAAGTATTCGACCGATTAATGTAGGTTTCCATTGAGTACTTAAGAAGCCCTCTGGCAACCTCCCATTCCTTCATGTATTTCTCTCATCAATTCACAATAAACCCTACTCCATTTCATTCTCTCTAAAAAAAATCCTATTCTCGTCCTTCCTCTACCTCGTTTGCCCAACATTCTGCACTTAAACACTGTTTTCAACATCCCCTCCCCGCCAAGTACTCGTTCCATCCATACCTTCTGCCTAGTACTTTTCTCATCTAGAAGCTGCCTCTCATTCATCATGTCAAGCACTTCGTAGTTCGTGCAGTTCATTGCCCAGGAATAAATAAAAACTACACACCAAAATATTCTTCGCAGTGAGTATAATTCTCCTCTCTGGTATAGTATATAGTCTTTCAGACGGGAGTTTAACGTTTCAGAGAATCTTAATGCCCAATACGCTTAACAGCCCCTAAAATTGTGTTTGAAATGAATGAAATAATATTTTTCACAAACTCGGACAATCGTGAACGATTTTTACCGCCTGTGAATGTTTCTCAGGCTTCCCACCGAGTTAGGAACTCCATTTCTAACGACGTTTCGATGAAATACTTTTTCTTCGTCCTCAGGGCTGTGATCAGCCCGAGCCGAAGAGACATTCACAGCCACCATTCGTCGGGAAAGAATCAAATCCTTCTTTATTTTTACCGGCTTCATTTTCGGCCTGCAACCAGAAATAGGAGACAGTGATCGAGGAGCGTATACATCATGCAGGCATGTCTGATTTGTATCTGGCAAGGAGAAATATTGCCCGAGGATCTCATCTGAGGCCAACCGCGAACATGATGGAAGACACAAACTTCTCTTCCTCCGTCACTTTCTCCAGCTCCAATTTTTTTTAAGATGCTCCGACGATGCCGATGAAATCATTCCGTTTTCACTAAACTGCGCATTCTTAAACTACCTCCAATTATCTCCGTTTCACTCCAATAACAAGGAGCCTGACACGCACCGGAAATCTTTATATTAAATCCTCATCAGCGTCACACTCCGTGGATCCTACATAATGGCTAACACTATGGCCTGCCGAAGCATCCTCAAGAGTGATCATAAACAAGAGTCCTCGTCTCAGTGTCGCTGTACCCAAAGGCTGAGGTCAAAGTTGAAATTACGTTGCTTCATAAAAAGACGATATTTAAAAAAATGTAAAAAATTATTAAAAACTTATTAAAAACAATTTTGAATCATATCGCAAGATATACCACCAGAGAGAAATCTTAAATATATTATTAAAGTATTCTACCGATTAAGGTAGGTTTCCATGGAGTACTTAATACGCATTCTGGGATCCTCCTCTTTCTACAAGCACTTCCCTCCTCAATAGTAGGCTTTGTGCCCGATTTCAAGCCATCTAAAATTTAAAGAACACATCATTTTCCTTCGAAATAAATTCAACGCCTCCACTTAGACAGTGCTTCGCTGGAAGCAGCCAATAAGCTGTCGTCCTTTCATGAAAAAGTGAAAGAATGAGAGTATGTCACATGGTGGTCAGTTATTCATTGCTAACTTTTTCCAATTCTCATAACAGTCAAAAAGTGTTACATATTCGCCAAAGATACGGTTATTTCGAAGCCACTTTGAGCGCTCTTTTGACCCATCAGCGCCCAAAGTTTTTTTTAAATTCACACATATTCCACTTTTAAAAAATATGATGCATATGAACTTAACACAAAGAACACAATTCAAACTGACTGAATAATGGAGGAAACCTTCTACTAAGTATGTGCACCGACGTGTTTGCTAAAATTCACATATTAAATACATTGCCGGAGTATTGGCTCAGCACTGCACTGGGTGCTATATGGCACCCGTGGGCGTTGACGGGGTATTAACTCTTAAGAGCCAAGACGGAGGTAAAAACTTCAAAAAGAAGAAGAAGAAGCATATTTCTGAACAAAGTCGGCATAGCAGCACGGTCCCTCCCCTCAAAAGGAGCACCGCACTTCACTTATAAGCAGTAGGAAAATGGAAATAAAGGAAGGAAAACCCATGGAAAATACGGAAATTTCACCAAAAAAATAGAGCGTGGAAAAACTGTAAATTTTGTCCGTGAATCCGTGAAGCAGAATTAGATGAGCTTATTTTGAAAACTTGAATAAAATGGCGTCCGCGTGGACCAATATCCATAAGGCATCCTTTCCGTCGAGGATGTGGTTTTCTTTAAGGAGTTTATAAGTTAAAACCCATAAACTCCCTTTACGTATTACCGAATTAGAATTTACGTTCATGAACGCGGAACTCCTACCGTTGACATTCATTCGGCAGTGCGCAGTACTGCAAACACGCGAAAGTCGAGCACAACGATAGAGGGGGTCTTCCGGAATAACAGATGAGGTGGCAACTCCTCGAATAGCATAGGGTACAGGTGAATGTGTTCCTCCGAAGAGGGTGGAAGTGGGAAGGTCGAGATATGGTAGGCATCCTCCGATCGAAAGCGACATTCCGTGACGGCGAGGGCGTCCGCTTCATTATCACCCTCGGTTATCGCGACGGAGGGGAAAGTGGACGGGGTGGAAAACTTCCCTCTCTCCCCTCTTAAGGGTTCCTCAAAAGCCCATGACACTCGGGTTAGAGGTGGTGTAAACGATAAATTTCCGGTATCGGTTACAATTTATACTGGTACATTTCAGTAGTGATTACTGAGTAGCGATAACTTTGTGTTCAACTGCAGTGGCGTAGCCAGGAATTTATTCGGGGGGCGGAATTTTAGAAAAACAGGGTACAAAGTAATGGGTTTAAACTAATTTTAACACTTTTCATAATCGAAAAAACTTAATTTGTTAAAGAAATATTTTGTTAATTCATGATTTTTCAATATTTTCTTTTCTTTTATGGAAAATGAATACGTTTTTATGTTTCGGGGGGGGGGGGGGGGTTCGGACCCCCCGGATTCCCCTGTCTACGCCACTGCGTTCAAGATTCCAATCTGAATCCACTTCTTCTAACGATTTCTCGCACTCACGATTCCTATGACCCTTTCCAAATATTTCGTGAAGAGTTCTCGCGATCGCCACCTGGTGGCCCAACCCAACCGAACCCGGTAGCGATTCCGAGGACTCTTCACGCAGTCAATTCGCCGGGAAAGCACTAAATCTTTCTTTTCGAATACCTTTGCGACTGGCCCTGTCGTGCAGGCTCGGAATGTTTCGAGCGGCGTCGCGGCAGGAGGTGGAACCTACGCATGGAGGTTGTAATTTACTGGATGGGGCACCGCAGATTCCCAGCGTGGAGCGAAGTGTGGCAAGAATGGGGGTGCTTGGGTAGGATTAGCCACACCTACTTTGACCAAAACATTGACAATCACATTAGGGTCAATGCTTACTATGTCGTGAAATTTTTGGTCATAACTCATAACTACATTAAAATAAACTATTGAACCCACACCGTAAACCTTCATTTCTTACTCCATTGGTAGGCTTCGCAAAGTTATGTCTCTAACATCTTTTCCCCAGGAAAAAATATCATCAGTCACCACGGTAACCTTCTACAATCAGCTTAGCAGAAAATAAAATTTTACGAGTGTAAACAAGTCATTTCCTTCCACTTATATTGGTACGTATTTAATTTATTATAGGCAATGAACATCCAACAATTACAGAAAAAAAGTATATATTCAAGGATATCCCCACCAGTAAGGTGACTAACAGGGCAGAGAGTTCATACATTAATAGAAGTATCGCTAATGATGGGAAAACACCGATGACAATCACCGGCTCAATACTATTGATTATGGTAGCATTTCTCACTTACTGTAGGGCATTTCCAAAACATAACTTAGCCACCTCAAAATATCAGTAGGACACTACGTCATAAAATTGTCAAACTAAGATGGCGAAACTTTGACCACGCTAAAAACTCGGAAACAGTGCCTCCAGTATATTCAAACCTCCTTGTACCTGCGGCATTAGGAATGTGGGATGGGGAGTGAGAGAAGCGGGCGTTGCCATGTTTTCTCAAAAGACTTTGTCAGAGTATAGAAATGCAACAAAGTCTCAAAAAAACTCTTTCCATTTGGCACAAAGCTAACTTACTCACGAAGAGTATACGACGGAGGTCTGAAAGTGATCGAATTTATCGGAGGATAGGCAACGCCTATCGCATTTTGGCGAATTTTCAGGAAGTCGCTTAACCTCCGCCCTCACCCCCCAATGAACTTCGGCCCGCCTCTCAGTCGCAAAGATATATGAAATGAACTATAGTCGTTTCCACTTCTACCTACAATTCCTTGCATTCAAGATTCCTGAGTGAATTCACTTCCAATGACGATTCCCTGAACTCGCAAGTACTTTCTCCTCGCTACTTTAGTTATCAAGTATCCAGATACAACAGAAAAAGCGAGTAGCAATTCCTTTGTAGCGATTACAGACACTTGACAAGACACTTCGGAAGCAGCTGGTACAATTGGGTCTTTCATTCAGGCCATGAATCCCAATTTATCAAAATAATTCGGTAATACCGAAAGGAAAGATAAGTGATGGCGAAAAAATTTTTCCTCAAAGATAGTTTTTTTCATAACTTTAATGAAATGAAAAAATAGGAATGATGCCACCCACTTTTCGTAAGTTGTTGACGTCATTGTAGTTTTAGGAATTTTGCTCATCAAACCACATCCTCGACGGAAAGGATGTCTTCTTATGTAGATTGATTCGATGTAAACTATTCAATAATAAATAATGAATTAGCAGTCCATGAATTAGAATAGGTCCATTCTAATTATCCATGATAAATACTCTCACACGTAAAATAATGACGAAACACCCCTGTTCGAAAAATAAACTAGACAATAGAATCAGTTCACGGAATGGAAATCAATCGTAAAAAATAAAAGGGGCAACTTTGTATATTTATACATTTTTACCAACCGGTTTAAACCCACGAATTGAGAAATATAAACCGTACATTTTTTCAACCAGTTAAAAAAATATCAAAAATTACAAAGCTGTCCCTCTATTTGTTAGACATTATCAATTTAGAAATTACGCGGGTTCCTTCTAGTCGTTTCAATACAACTGATGGGAATATTGAGGCAACGCATTAAATTCATAAGAACCTTCATGAACGCAAAGAAGAAAAAACGGTGGTAGAAAAAAAAACGTCTCCATATAGGAGACAGTCAATAAGAGAATATGCATTCGAGTAAGTACGTTCGGGTCAGTTATGATCGATAAATCACAGCGGACTGCAACGATGCGGAGAGCTTCCCATTCAAAAAAAGGATTGATTACAAACGATGCTCATCACTTCGGATACTCCTCGGAGATAAAACATCCTCCCTCGTCTGACAAAGGAAGAAAGAGACACACCACGAGCCGAAAATGCGAAATCAGCTCCCCTTCCCGCCTCCCCCCTCTATAACACGGGCGGCACGGCGCGGTGGCTTCCCAAGAGAATAACAATGCGTTTCCATGAAGAGGTGAAAAAAAGAGAGGATATAAAAGAAAACGATTTTCCTTCACCTTCCACCGGCGTGAAAAGGGAGTCGGACAGAAGAAAATTTCGGTTCCTCCCCACCCCCGATCGATATTTCCCCCGCACCATACTTTTTTCTTTCCCCTTTATGCGTTTCGTATGGATTTTTTTAAAAGGCTTGAGAAGGAGAGACGAAAAAACGGAGGAAACGGAGGTATGCTCACGGTAGATTTTACTTTCTCGTCTTTCGGTATGGTATGGTATTTGGAGGAGGCGACCGACAGCTGAGGTCATTTGCACCATAAGGGAAGGGTATGTAAGGAAGGGTATGTAAGGAAGGGTATGTAAGGAAGGGTATGCAATGAAGGGTATGTAAGGAAGGGTGGAGAGAAACCCGGCGTCGGCATTAGCCTGCTCTTGACGAAAGGCGCCAAGGGGACCACGGCTTTATGTCCCATCCGACGGACGGAGTGTTGCGCTTGAAATGTCCTCCACACATCATTCAAGAAGGAATCGGGCAGCCTCTGAAAATTCTCTGCCACCGCCGGGATTTGAACCCGAGCCCATGGGGTGGGAAGCCAACACTCTAGCAACCACACCAACTCGATCCCCTCGTCTTTCGGGATACCTCCTTAGGGGAGTAACTAGCGATTCGAAATTAGACTCATTTATTTATTTAATACAGCTGTTTGATGTTTTTAATATACACAACTCGCGGAAATATATCAAATTTGAATCGTTAACGCGAACGTTAACATCGGAGAAATAAACCGAAACTACTAGTAGAGTACAATACCGCGAAAATTTTCCCACAAAAGTCTTGCATAGGCAATAAAAACGAAGTATTGTATCGACTAATATTCTAAAGGTAAGTTCTCACGGCTAAGGTAGGTTTTCATGGAGTATTTATTTCATGACGCCACCTCTCTCCTCGCCTCATATTGAACTTATCTCTTCAATCCACAGTAAAAACTATTCCCTTACATTCTATCAATAAATCCAATACTCATCTCTATTCCCTCACTAATCTATTATTTGGTATTGACTCGAAACTTATATTTTTAAGAACTAAAATTCCGCTATTATCAGACAGCACATGCGGCTATCTCGGCAGGATGGAATCCATTCCTTTACTATGAACTTGTCAATAAACCACTAAATGGCTTGAAATAATTTTATCTAGAACGTGTTAAATACGGGCATTTCAAATCCCTCGCTCTGGTCGGAACGCCATAGAACAATGGGAAAAATTTTATTTTATTTTATCTAGTGTCGAACTACTTCAGGAGAAAATGGAACAATGGCCAATCTACTGAGCGCTACCCCACCACGTCACGAAGCGTGGAAATTTCACTAAGGAAAATTGAACACATCTTTCTTTGAAACGGCTTCGTCAGGGAGAAATTGAACGTTAATGTAATATCCAAGTAAAATAGCATTAAACGCTATCTACTGGCCATCACATTTCATACGTTTTTCAGTGCCTATTGTGAGGAACAAATGAGTCTCCCCGCACACCGAGAGATAAAAAGAAAGCCAGGCATATCTCGTAGAAGAAGGAAATCAGCTGGGTCGATACAAGCACCAGGTGTGACAAAGGGACATCTAACTTCGAAACACGTGCGCGATCTATTTTTTAGGAGCAATTTTCAGTTATTATCTGTCAGGCAGGCGAAAGAGACGTACCACGGGTTGACACGAGGACGATGGGTAGCGCAGATTTGAATGGAAAAAGAAATTATGTCCCATAAAACATCCGAAAATCAAGGACACGACATTGATCACAATCAGGCCACTATTTAAAATTTGGACTTTGCCTGCTACGCAAATACAAGTCGACATTCTTTCATACTCAAACAAAATATCTCACAATAACTGAGATACCAAGAGTGCACTAGATTATGGAAATGAAATGAGAGAAAAATTAGGCAAAACGGTCCAAAATTTCAGTTACCGGCTGAGCAATGAAACTTCCTTAAACAGTGCTTTTCCGCTAACAATAAGCAGTGCTCGGAAGCAGTGGTCCGAGTAAACCAGGATGGGTAGTTGAGAAATATCTTAAGCTTCCATTGTTTTACTTTTAATTGCATGATAACGAGTACGAATGAACATGAATGCATTTCTTGACACGGAGGTTTTAGACGATTGGTCGGTTGATGGCTTCGTAGAATCCCCTTCCCTCTTGTGTTGTCATTTTGGATGAACCGCGAAGGCCTAACACCGAGGCCCAATGAGCCTCGGTTAAGTTTCCACGGGAAATAAGGAATCTGGATGACGCTTTAGTCTTCTAAGTGGGCCGGAAAGCCAAAGGCCCTCGTTTCGATTCCCAGCCCAGAGCAATTTTTTCCTGTGGCGATGAATGCGAGTTTTTACGCTGTTTATGAATGAATGAAAACTTTATTTGTGCCGGGTTAACCCACGGAACAAACAACTACAAAAAATTGCATGTTCTGCTCAAAAACCAGTATAAACTTGCTGTATCCTTGAAGTATGTTACATTTTCTCCGCAGCACTTTTCGAGAGGAAATGAGTAGACGAACATTTCGAAGTAGCAAACATCGAATTCGATAAATCACAGCATTACTCAAACTGACCGTGTAAATAAAATTTCTAAAGGAAAATTGCAGCAAATTTTAATTCAAAATCGTCTTAATTCATCTCATCCTCTTCCATGCTCTCCTTCGCTTACTATTCGCCTATCTTCTCCTGAAAATTTTCCCCAAAAAATCCTTCCTACGCATCCTATACATATTTCATTAGTAAGCACTGTGATGGCAGTAACATTGTGGAATTATTAGTCACTCATCACAAAAACACAACAGTATTCCACGATAGGCGCGCTGCAATGGTTGGGTGAAATAAAAATTGAGTTATTTCAACATGAGTTGAAAATGTACGGGTGAAAATAAAAATTGTGCGGAATATCACCACGTGATTTCTAATGATTGGCGCATTTCATTCACGATCACTTTCGTTTCGATTCATTCGCGAAATGAGGTTTCAAACAATCAACTAAAACAGCATGCCAACGTGGACTTTAACTACTAACAGTGCGATTTTCTCATGATTGCATTTCGCGCGGAATCCGAGGTGGATTGAGAAAAATAAAATACCCCCGTCACTCCGCATGTAGGAGGGTTGCATGCCAATTGTTTCACTCAGAGCGAAGAGCACCCTGACTCATCAAACCAACCTTCGAGGGGAAAATATGACAATAAGTGAATAAGTGTCACTCACAACGTAGTAAAATTGTCTTTTTTCACAAAATTCGAAAATCGACCGACTACGGTGTCGACGTCATTTCATCATCACAACACCATTGGTGAAGCCACTAACTTCCTCTTAGGAGATAAAAATTCCTTCGCTGATACCCATATAATTATATCGCAGTAGCGCTTTCATAAATTATCACAAGATATATTAAAAATATAGCCAATTGCTGAATTCAAAACTATTAAGTTAAAAATTAAATCCGAGGACTGACAACAATACATGGTACCATAAAGGAAAACATCATTGCCGTATTTTTAATCACGTAGGTTAAAAATTGGACTTTCGTCTTTAAATATTTAGGGATTGAAAGAACAAGGTCAACATTTATCTTTGCCTCAAATAAATAAGGTATACCTCGGTAATCTCCCTGGGGTATTTCTTAAATTGGAGTACACGAAAATATTCAAAGGGTATCCTAGGGTACACACACTTAAATTTACAAGGTAATAATTTAAGTTTCAAAAGAGCAATAGGCCAACAAAAATAAAAAATATACCTCGAAATTCTCTCAGGTGTATTTTATTATATTTTAAATACAAGTATATGCTGAAAAAGATCTCCTCTACATACCCTTAAATTTACAAGGTTATAAAATAAGTTTTTAAAGAGTAATAGGTCACCAAAAAATGAAGAAATTCTTTCGTTTAGGAAAGAGTGGGACCAGTGGCGGCTCGTGAGTCAAATGCTGGGAGGGGCACACTCCACGGGGGGGTTAACGTTTTTGAATATTTTGTGTATTTTAGTGAGTTTTTCCGGCAATCTACAGTCTACTAATACACAAAACAATCACTAACACTAAAACACTACCAATCACTAACTCGATTTAGTGAACTACAACTAGGCCTATTCACATTAAAACAATTTACACACAATGAGTCAACTGGTCACCTAAACTAGTTATTCTGCAACACTGCAAAACCAAGATTATACGGCCACCGGGCGGCGCGGCGATGTCAACTCACTAGATACGTCGTTCTGCGCATGCTCGGACGGCGTCCCAAGACTTCCATAAGGCGCATAAGACACAAGCTTAGACGTGTCATAGCACCACCAGCCCCCACCACTACCACTCTTCATATAACTGCATGGTGATGGATTGGGACGTTCTGGCCAGCGCCCCGCGGCTGCAAATGCGTACTACTCCCCCTAATTTTGCGTGTTTTTCCTACATTTTCGATGTATGCGATTGAAAAAACACCTTGGTTAATAGATGTATAATTACATTTGAATGGGTATTTAATTTTTTTTTTTTCCTTTTCCAAATCTTTGGGAGGGGCGGCGTCTGAGAGTCCTTATGGGCAAGCCACCACTGGAGTGGAGAATCCTATAAGGGATGGGAAACATGAAGCGGCAGACGATAGGAAATGAGTCAAAGGGCTATTCTTAAAGGCGAAGGAAGAGCTTCCGTGGACCACACTGTAGGGAAGATGGTGTTGGGAAGAGATGATGATGAGCATGGGAGATGGTGACAGTGGATGGAGTAAAGAAAATGGACGGCTCACTGACTTCTTTAAAGGGACCGAAGGAATGAATCCTCCTTCCCGGCGGACTGCATAGGCCACGCCCTACATAAACGGCATCCATTCCCGAGGAAACGACTCTGATGACGTGTTTGTGTCTCTTCGAACAGAGGGAGAAATGGGTAGGGATGCAGACTACAGTGGGGGGGGGGCGATGAGAGACTTCCCTGCATTCTTGCACTGGCATATGCAACCGGTCTTTTTTTTCTTCACCCGCTTCCTCAACGAGTAAAGAAATAGAAAAAAAACAACTAGCTGCTCCGCTTCGTACGGAATTTCCATCCACGGCCATGAGTCAAGGAGATTTTTCCCTTTGAGCTCACTCCAAGGTTGTCTCTTTCCTTTCCCGAGTATCTGACTTTGCGCATGGCTTCGTCACATTCACGAAAGGCGGACAGCAGATGCTCGCAGCCCACGGCGACGGCCGTGAGCACAGAGAAAAAGGAGCAGATGAGCATCTCGTTTGTGCAACGAACTTTTTTCGCCTCTACGCTAATGAAAAGCTTTACGGGAGTGGAGGCATTCGTGACTAACCTGCGGGGATAATCCCCAACTCACACTTCCTTCCAGGGGATGAAAAGGAGCAACTGCAAGGTTTCACTACTACATACTTCCACCGCTGTACATATTGCTCGGGGGTCAACTGTCCGTAAAATTTAATCTTCCCTCAACGTTCACAAGGGAGAGGACGAAATATCTTGAATGAAATTCATATAGCTAGGGAACAATTCGAGAGCTGAACCGCTAATTCATCTCGAAATATAGGTAATCAAATAGTTGTACTTTTCCACAATAATAATATTTATTATTACGATAATTATATTAAAAATAAAAAAATAATATCTGATGATGAAAAATTACTGAAAATATTCGTAAAACAGTTTACCGATGATACTGAAAAAAATCAAATTAAATTTCTAGGAGGCAAGTTTTATCGTATTCTTGCTCCGATATTAACGAATCATTATTATTAACAACTAGTAATATAGTTACATAGTTGGCAATGTATCCCAAGGATACTTTGCATATGATGACAAGAATTTTAGAATAAAAAAAGTAGATTTGAGCGGAAATTTCTGGAGTGACTGAGAGTGCTTTCATATGATTCACAGTGTACGTTGGCGTGACCGACCCACGCCACTAACCACTGTGCCTTCAAAATTGCCACAAGGGCAGGCAACTCCCATCACGAAGGAAATTTACAAGTTCTTCACTCAAGACGCTTACGCAAGTCTATTCTCTAAATATGTGGCAGGAGGACCTCTAAACATGCCCTTTTCATATCGCAAAACATATTTATCACACAAATAAAATATAAAATTCGAGGAATCAAGCGAGATGGAGTGGAATTGATTCATAATGAAACACTGACTTGCAATTTTCCACAAATATAAAATTTAATTCGACTCGAGTTTCGATGTTACTACATCAATTTCAAGGTACCCAGTTGCACCGTGAAAATGATGTAGTAACATCGAAACTCGAGTCGAATTAAATTTTATATTTGTGGAAAATTGCAAGTCAGTGTTTCATTTCAAATAAAATAATTTAAAGAAAGTATTGCTTCTACCTCACTCTTCAGGTTAAAAAAAATGCATGATTCTATCCATAGTATTGTAAATATAATCCACAAAAATACTAAAAATAAAACAAAAAAACAAAACGGCTGTTAAGGACAGCAAAGTCGTTATTACGTTCGCTGCACATCCTATACACTAGCACCACATCATTTTAGACACTATGCAGGACAAGGGAAACATTGCAAATCAAAATAAAAAAAGAAGCAATTTACGGTAGTTTTTCCGCGTAAAAGAGTCATCAGGTTAACGATATAATGCCACTACGCTTCTATGCAGCGCTGTAAAATTTAAAAAAAATCAGCCGTGTAATGACATTCTAAGTTGATAGTAAAACTGATGCATAGAAATATATGTGGATACTCACCGTCGACTACAGCTGCGAAGTGTTAAAAAACACATTAGAATTTACTTCCTCATTTAATTGTCTTTCAAAAAAAGATGTACCGCAGGAAATGTGAAATTGGGTCAGCGAGAGTGTCCAATTTCCATTTTTCTTACCTGAAACGGAAAGAGATGTCAGTTAGTTATTTCAACATTCACGAAGCGATTAAGTATTATTTAAAGACAAGAATATTTAAACAACTTCAAAATAGGAAATAAAATTGTCACGAAGGAAATGGGTGGCAGTGAAGAATAGTGTTCGAATGCCATGCACGAGAGATGGTATTAGTGTTCAGTGCCGTAACCGAATGGAACTCTTACTGTTTATTGGAGAGCTATTTATGCAAATTAACTTCAAAAACAGCAGTCAGCAGTAATATAACGGCACGAACCAAGAAAGGAGTACCATTTACTCTGATGGTTTCTCTTCCACAATAAATTACCACACGACAAATGAATTTTTTGATGGAACTCGTACATTATTCGCAACCGAAGCTATTGACTTACTTCTTCCAACAAAATAATTGTCATTATTCACGCTGACACGGAGCATACCCGTTCTGAGGTAAGTGACAAAATTCAGGGAGTCGTAAATTTTTATTTAGCATAGTATACTCATGGACGGGGCAAATTTTTCTCAAGACATTGCCTAAAATTTTTATTTCACAATAGATAAATTTTCAATACAAGACAAATAAAATTTTTATTTCACAATAGATAAATTTTCAATACAAGACACAAGGGAACGACAAGCATTCCGCACAGAATTTAGTGTAGCCCTACATCATCATCATCATCATCACTGGTCAACAATCCTAGGATTGGCTTGACGCAGCTCTCCACTCAGTTCTCCTATCAGCTAATCTTTTCACACCTACGTATTTCTTCTCTTTCACATCTCTCTTTACTTGTTCCATATATTTTGTTCGAGGTCTTCCTTTTCCATTCTTGCCTTCCACTTGTCCTTCGACGATTGTCTTCATCAGGCCATCATGTCTCAAGATGCGGCCTATAAGGTTGTTCCGATGAATTAAAAGTAGGAAAACAGTGGGAGAACTAGGACCGGAATAGCTGTGACCATTGAGACCAGCGCACCGGCTGGCTTCTATGCGAAAGTAACTGAAATGGTAGAATCCCTCGGGCAATAATGTAAATAAATATTTAACCGCACATTCTCTCTATTGCGTGTTCCCTTATTTCGGGGAGTGGACCGTATAGTCCCTCATTTTCTCACGCGCTCCCAGCATCGTCCGAGGGGGAAGGCAAGGCCGCCCGGGGATAAATGCATAATGGATCCGATGAGATGAGAGGGACCACTTGAGCCATGTGGATCTCGTCTCCTCTCTCCATCCGCGAGTCAGATACGCCCTTAGCGGATGAAGCGGTTCCTTCCTCGAAGGAGTCCGGGTCAGGCGAGACGGTCGCATTCCTTTTACAGCCTCCCTTCCTTTCCCATCATCCGCACTTCAAACCAAGAGAGGAGGAAACGTTCGGCCCCGCTTACTCCACGTTCCTTCCATACAGGCAGGGTTGGTAAAAATCGTAACATGAAAAAAAATCGTTTCTGCGATTTATTTTAATCAATTTCGGATTCGGATTTAAATAATTCGGATTTTGTATAAACCAGGTTTCATCGTTTTAATGTATCTATGTTTTAATATTTATGTTTTAATTAATCTTCTGCCATCTTCAACATTTAAGATTTCTTTTCCGTTCGTAAAATCAACCTGGGCCCGTAACCTGTATATTTTATGGACTTCAGGATCAAAAAGAACTTCCTACCGATTCAAGTATTGAGCTTTCCATTTTACTTAATCAAGTAACTCATAAGCAAAACAAGAGAAATAAATATGTTGTTTATAGAACAGCTGAAGCACTAAATTGCAATTTCAACACTCCCAAATATGTCTTTCGGGAGGAAATTGTAAGTAGTTCGACATTAAATATTTTTTCACCGATCATCTTGACTACAATGAACATATTTAATCCTATCGAGAATCTTTCCCGCTATTTTACATTCAAAACAAATTATTAAAACATTTTTCTTCACCGGAGAGTGCCTACTATGCCACTGCTCTAGCTAGTCGAGAAAATTTTCCGCCAACGGACAGATTTAGAGAAGACTAATCCTGCACCTCTATAATTGTGGAAACTTTCCGCATTAACCAATATGGGAGAGCCAAATTTAAGCATATGAGAGACAATATTGAAAAAGTCATCACGAAACGGGTGAGTAGCTTCTGGACATCCTGAAAAAGAAGTTCGCCATCGGAGTAATCTATTCTGAAACCAAATTATTATTCACTTGGGGTACTTTCAAGAAATCAGTAACATATTGACTACTAAATTAATCATAAAGTTATGCAAGATAAAATTTACACTAAACAGAAAATAATATGGAGATATTTAATGAAATAGTAAAAAGGGATGCTGATATTTTCCATAATGTGAAATTAATGGCATTTACACCCTGATACGGTGGTATCCCTTTCCCCAAACCACGATCCATTACGCGAACCAATATCCGGCGATAGGTGGGGCTGCCTTTCCTCCCCGCTCAATATTGCTGTGTGATGATCTCGTTTGAACGCATCACTTGAATATAAGGACGCCTACGCAATCCAATACGTATACTACCACCCTGAAGGGATGTGACGGCTGTAATGTGATCAGCGACGTAACCAGAGAAAGTCTTTAAATGCATAGTGACTTTAACTAAATCTAACAGCGCGTTTTTCATTTCTAGCTTCATAGGCAGACTGGTTTCATTAGTAGGATATGGTATGGGTAAACTCTTCTCGGGATTCCCATCGGGTTAATCTATCTATAACGGCCAACGTTTCAAGCTCCGACTTGGGGCTCATCCTGTATAGTAGTTTATGAGTCGTATGTAACGTATATGATGCGTAGTGCCTGTTAATGAAAGTAATTTTAATCCTTTGGTGAATGTTGGTGATGGTAAACCCCCTGTCAAACACCTCTGTAGGTGGCTTGCAGGGTAATATGTTGATGTAGAACTGGTGGGGTGTTGTGTAAAATAGCTTTGAATATGAGTACACTGGAAGATCGCGCAACATCACGCCATTAAATTGAAGGAAAGATTGTTGTGTAAAATAGCTTTGAATATGAGTACACTGGAAGATCGCGCAACATCACGCCATTAAATTGTAGGAGAGATGGACCACGTAATAGAGACTAAGTAGCACATGTTTACCAGGGCAGTCTGGTCCGTCCTTTATGTATAGAATGTCCTCTATGTATGTACAGACTGGTAAGGCTTGATTTTAATGCCACTTTGGACGCATTTTAATAGATTTTTTTTCAAAAATGTCCACAGCACGGCGGTAAGAGGAGAGCGATCCGTTTATTATCAAGATATCCAGCAAGAAATTTGCGGTCGAGATGAATAGCATTGAACATTCATAAATTTATTGAAATAGAAATTTTATCATATAAAACATACTAAATAAAAATTTACGAATTGTCAATGCTATTAATGAATTTGGGCAGAATTTTCGCATGATATTCTTAGTTAGCGAATCCGCAAAATTATTGATGAGAGAGTACGGCGGATTCAAAGTTTTCAAATACTTACCACTTATACCACTACCACCACTTTAAATACCATTTTTTGCCACCATTCACAGAGGAGGATTTGGATCTATCCCAGCGAATGGGGGATGCGAATTTCTATCGGGCTTCCTACCGGGTTAGGCACTCCTTTTGTAACTCGGTGAGAAGCCTGAGAGACATTCAGACTCAATCACATAGTCTACCTTTGTTTTTGTGACTAAATCGAAGTGTGTACTCGAACTAAGGGAAGTGCACAGAGAAGGCCCAATTTCATCCCATAGAAGGCTGATTTCCGTTGCCACTTCAGTCGAATTTTAATCGGTTTTCAAAAATATCTGCGGCGCAGTGATGAGTGCAATGCGATCCATATTTATCCGATAATTTACATTATAATGTTTGTATTTTCGAGGAATTGCATTGAAAAATAATGAATGTGATACATCACATCATCATATGCATAAATTTATGTAAGTACCCCTAATTATACCTTGTTTCCCCGTGAAACTCGAATCAATCTGTCCGTCAGCGACGCGAGTGGCGGCTTTTGTAAACCCATTTAAATGCGGGGTGGGTGATAACTCATTTACAGGCCGACTTGAGGATCCTCTTTTGTAATATTCGTGGCACGAACATTGAAAAGCGCCATACACGATACTCAAGGAGTACAGTGTGAAATTTCTGGCTTCTGCCAAGCCCTCAGTTCTTGACGGCGGCCTATTGACAAAAATTGGACCCCGACCAACATTCGTCCTCTGCTACGGAGTATCGTCGCATCGTTTTGGGGCGCAAGATAAGCACGCGGAACAAAAGACTTCCTGATGAGCATCAAGCAATCCCTACGCTCAAGATAGGGCGAAGGGCTTGGTGCAGTGAAAATAAACACACGAGGGACCTCCAATGAAGATGATGACGCGAGCGGTTTCTTTCAACCACCCCGTCTTAAAAGTACACGACACATCAGGCCTGGCAGACGTAAACATCGGCCAATTGAAACACTGAAGTGGCTCCGAGACGAACACTCAAAAGAGTTGCGATAAGAAAAGAAAGACAAATTGTCGCAATGCACGCGATAAGCAACAATGTGCCGAGGAATCAACTTTGTCTGAGATCCACGTGCGGTTGAGGGATGTTCTACACACGCACTTTATAGCTTAATTATTCCAATGAAATTTTCTAGTAGCTACCTCCAATGAATGATCACTCGGTATAAAAATATTCACCCTTTTATTTCCATTATAATAACAGTACTATTAACCTGCAGTTAAAACACATCTCACGATATAGTCAATGTGGATATAAAGTCAATTAATTAGAAGTGACTTGAGACGAAAAATAGGAAGCGAACTTAACAGCTTTAAAAATAGGATAAGATAAAGGCTTTCAGAAAGAGACCTAAAATAAAACCCTACACGCTTGGGAAGGTAAATTACGTCTTCGCCCGAATAAAATTCATTTTTACCTTCAACAAAGGGAGAATGATACCACTTTCCTCGATATCTGTAAGCGCTAGTTCATCTGTCTAACAGCCAGCAACCCTCCTTCATCAGCGGACAAGTTTATACACCATGCTATTTTTCTAGAGAGCTAACTATCGGATAGTATTTCTATAGATTTTTCAGGAAACTAAACGTTTAGAGAACATAGAATGCTATTTTTCCACCCGTATAAATGGGACTAGCACATCACGCTGCCCACTACCAAGACCAATCTTAATGAGAGACGTCACGTTGATTAGTAAAAAGATATTCCACCGGTAGAGGTAGAAACAGTACATGGAAAACTTTACGAACCAACCATGTCCAGTTTGAACTTCCTCCAAATTCTAAGCTGAAACTGGTATATTTCAGCATTCGGTACTTTGTACTCACAATCTACAGTAACTCTATCCATTACCAACGAAGACTCCTTGCACTAGCAGTCCACACAGTCTGCCTACATTGGTGATTCCTTGTCATTGGGATTTTTAGAGGTATTCCATTATAGCCAGGATATTAGCAGTAATCACGAATATTTTGTATAGCGATACTTTAATTTTGATTCTATTGAAGCGATTCCAGATATTTAGACAAGTCTATAATCTAGAACGAAGGCTACTGATTTCTCCACTGCACTCGACCCTTGGATTCTAATTTGTACGCAGGCTATTGTCACGAAGGAAAACGCACAGGCAAGACGTATAAATACCTCGGAACCCCAACTTAAAAAAAAAACTAAAATTATTAATATTATTACTTAATTTGTTTTAAACATTATGTTAAAATGACTGTTCTGAATTCAATCTCTCAATGTTTAATTTTAAGATTCTGCCATTATAAACAATAAACTACACATACAACACAGACACCTAATTATTCTAATGTACAGTGGCTGCTTGTGGTGGATACTGGTTCACCGGGACAGCTATAAGAACGCTCTCCCATCTCAAGTCTCCCATCAAAAGCTTTTTGACAGTCGGATGGGGAGTCAACTATCCGATTTACGAATTAGGAACGGAATGCGGATGTCCGCCTGCAAATAACGCAGCTTAAAAATACATACGTTGGTGGAACAAATCTTTTCTCTCAGGAGTGCTGACTTAACAGCAAAAAAACTTCCCTCGTCTCCAGTCATGGGAATCACGTCACGCCGGTGCAGTGAATCCTGGGGAAACTGGAAGTATTTCTGAGGAATGTGGAACCTTAATCTAGTTTTATGTGGTCCCTTAAAACAAAGTAATCCGCCCTTCAGGTTGAACATTATATCTTGGATATACATTGAGCCTTTCAACAAATAAAGGTAGATGCCGACGCTGCGTTTCCCTCCACCCTTATTTCCCTACCCCCACTGGTATATGACATAACCAATCAATTACCTTCTCCACATACCATACCCAACATAAAAACCTCTAATATTGCACATACCAAGATACAAAAAAAACATAGCTTACACGTTGATGTACAGTCACAAGTAATATCCTCAAAAACTTTTACGAAGCGGTATGAACTATATAGGAAAATATGAGGACCGCAGTTATCTCACTTTTAAAGCCAAGACACTGTAGGCTTCGGCTATAAAACATGAATGATACAATGGCAACAAAGAGCTCATCATAGATCAGGAAAACCAAACGGATCAATAGAAAATTAAATCATACAATAAAACCAAAAGAACAATTTGACATACTAGCAAGATATAATTGATTTTCATATCAATCCCACGATATGGAATCACCAACGTCTCAACTTACTAACGGTGGGGTTAAGTCTTTACTTGGGGACACAATAAAATAATAATAAACGTGGAGAAAGGAATATTGACTACCCTGGGCCATTACCAGTCCAAGCGTCGCTTAATGAATACAGGAGGTGGGAAATGTACATTCCAAACTCGAGGTCGAAATAGATGTTTTAAGCCATTTGGACCTCCGTGAAAGGGGTGGATGAGGATGGAAGGTTATGTCACAGGGAGAATTCAAGAGGCATATCGCTTAGCTAGGCCCCAGCGGCCCCATAACGCTTTCACCCGGGGCTCCATAACGGCTCCGACTTACTTTATGACTCCACTCGTGAAATCCCGGGCGGCCGCGGAATTATTAAGGGAAATAAACCAAAGTGAACCCCCCCTGAAATATGGAGCGATGGCCGTGAAATCGCCCGCCCAACCCTCTCCTACCATTTCCACACAAGCGGCATCCAGCTGGGAAAACAATTTACCTCCTACCCTCATCTACCTAAAACTCCATATTTATAAAAGAGTATGTCTGTTTGTATGTCCGATATGCGTTTCCATGCGGCTCTACGGATTGCAACCAAAGTTGGTACATAAGTGCATTTTATGCTCCTAAACCTCGTATTTCTACTTTCGGTTGCATTCGGCGCGTCCTTGACGTCGTTTTCTCGTTACCATTTGTTATGTCACGTCATACAACTGTGGTTGTGTATCCTACCGGGTAGGCACACCTCTTCACTCGATCTGAGGGAAAACATAACTCAAATAATACTACTCTTGTCTATTAATTCTCTCGGTGCAAACGTTTTTGCTGGATTGTGAGTCCACAAGACGTTTTTGGTCTATACACGTAGCGATCGATGTTGTCGAGCAGGGTATAATCTGACCCCGTGCCCATTACACGGAAATAGTTTTTTTTTGTTTGCCGTTCAGCGTGCCAAAAATCCTGCAATCTGACCATTAATTCTCTCTCCAATGAACTCCAAGTTTCCCACTTCACTGGGAACTACCTTTCTCGAGCAACGCCGGGTGGTCTTCTAGTGTATTAGTTTGTAGCGTGTCAGTCTGTCTGCAATTTACGCAGTCACAATCTAGGGTCTATCTCAGTTGTACCAAGTGCTACAGGGATGGGGTTTGATGCACACTACGTAGAATCTATGCACGCACATTTTAAACTTAATCCCAGGGCTGCATCTCGACACTGCCTAAAGTTGCGGGCAAAAAACGCCCAAAAACAGACCAAAAATAGCCTGTCAACAAAATGGGAGACAAACAGTGGCAAACCACAATTAATTCCTCTCTCCCCACTGCAATGGTTCTCATTAGCAAAAGACTAGCAACCAGCAACAGATGCAATACTATGACAGGCAACAACGATACAACAGTGCCACAACAATAGCCGACAAGGCAACGACCAGTAGCGCAGCAGAGTCAACCTGACTGTGGAACAGACAGGTTGGCACGGCTAGTCAGTGAATGATATCCACTAAAGTTTACAGAGTCGGTAACGGTCACAGATTTCTCGACTGCCTTCTCCTTACCAATCGTGCCCTAACAACAAAAATTAGATACTTTCGCCATCAAAACGACCAATAGGATGTGATATATTAACAAATAAGTCTTCGTCTCGTCAATGAAGAGCATTTTCTTGAGCATCATGTCGCACGAATTGAATTTCCACGATTGCGAAGCATTAATTTTTGCACGAAACAAATTTGATGCATGTTAGTACAAGTTAGTGGCAATAGGGTTCACTCGGTACATAGTTTTGTCGAACACAAAGTGTCAGATATACGTCCTAAATTATTTTCCTGCTTGTTCCATCTTTTCATTTGTTACTTTTGTTTCGCTAAAAAAGTTGATCGATTGTCTCTTCCGTGCACAACCGGAAAATTCCAAAAGTAGTGATTTAAAAAAAATATTACTCTGTAACCGATATCTTTAATACTGGAGCATTTTCGGAAATTTAATTTCTCGGAAAAATGGAGAAATTTAGGAGGGTTAAGGAGCCCCTATATTCCTAGCCCTCGCCGCCCTGCCAAGCCACGCGCCCGCTGCGAACTTTCTATTTATACTTTCTTTCAACGCCCATTCTCAACGATGCATGTGTATCTTTGAGATATAAAGATTATAATTATGATAAATATTTTACGGCTTTCATCAGATCACCTAAACAGAACTTCCGCCACAAAATACATCTGACCCACAATCCAACTTCTTCTCCCAAAATCGTCATCATAACTACCCCTAGGAGAGCGTGGCAACCAATTGGATACAGCGCTTGACTGTTGATCTTAAGGCCTTGGGTTCAAATACTGTCTGAAACCCTCGAAAACTATATAACAAAAAAATAGTGGTCGTGTAAGGTGGCCCAAAGAAAATAACTAGTCCCTCCTACCTTGTTTGTATGAATATATATCACGCACCAGTGGCTTAGTCTGAGTTGAGCTCTACCCTCATCATACCAACCCTTGGGTTTAATCCATGGGTGAGTGGATTATTTCTGTGGGCGATGGCAGGCTGTATCTCCGAAATTTCGAATCAGTTTCAATATCAGACCCATAAGAATCCCGAGAACACCATATCATTTGGTTATGCAGGCTACCACTTACAAGTACTTTCCCCCTGCCACACGCCTTTTAGGCGGCTTACGGCATATTATGTTGATGTAGAAGTATACACTTATAAGTAGAAGCATGCAAAACCAAAATATTTATAAGTAAATATTTATAGTCCAAGCTACAGACTACTACTTATATGTAGTAGACTTGTAAGCAAGTACTACTTTTAAGTTGTAGCCTGGATAACCAAATATCTTGCGTTCGACCTACCCACTTCCAACAAGTGCTTCCGCGATCTTCCTCGTCCACATCCCGGAGATGACAAACGAAATGCAAATTCCATTCCCCTCGGAGGAATGAGAGAACACTTATGGCTGACGGAGAAAGAGATGGAAGCGAGGGAACACGGAGGAGAAGAAGAAACAATAGCGGAGTGGAGGTGGAGAGGCGCGCTATCTCGGCGTAGATTGTGAAGTGGACCCTCTACCCCACGATGAGACGGTTCTCAAGACGAAAAAAAAGGACGAGAGGAGAATGGAACATAGGGACCAGAGCAAGTTTGCGGACTTTTATTGACGCGGGAAATGGAACAAATGAACTCCTCCAGTAAAAGATCATTCGCATCCACAATGCCCGACTCAAACGGGCCCGTAAAGTTCAAACATTTCTTCTCTGCAAGGAAAGGCGCGACGCGCCGTTTGATATTCAGATGTAATCACAGTAAATTTGTCACAATGTAAAGATATTCATCCATTAAGACGCCTTTCTTAGTGCACCATTGAGCCAATGTAACTTTGGAAAGATTATGATACCTCCTTCAATTATACATATATTAGTTCCTACACGTCCCTCGGACAATATGGCTTAGATTTGAATAAATTACCCGAACGTGAGCGGCAGAAGAAAGATTTAAACCAGAAAATGGAACAATATTCATGGTACTAAAATGAACTGAATATGTCTTTAAGTGACTGGGATTTCACTTAGATAAAACACAATGCTCAATCGCCTAATATAAATTTTAAAGTGCAAGGAGACTTTATCCTAATGCGTTAAGCTTCTTTTACTCGAAAAAGGCAGAACAAAAGAAGAGAACGAACATAACGGCGGTTTTGAGATGAAATGAAAGGCCGAAAAAAGTATACGTCGCGGGGGTCGGCAAGGCTAGAATTTTTCCTATGGCTTAAGAGGACGTATTACTCGTTCTCGGACGGACCTTTTTTTTAAATGTTTTTTCGAGTTGAATTACCTGTTTAAAAATTACATCATCACTTTGGAATATTCAGATTGTGCGTGGTAGCCCTTTGCTAAAATTTGCCTCTTAACCTAATATATGAAATATATTAAATCTGAGAGAATAATCAATAAATAGGAAGTACTTTCAAATTTGAGAAACACACAGATGTTGAAAACGGCTTTTTTAACATACCCTTAAAATTAAAAGATTGTAGCACAATTTTTCCACAAGTAACACGAAGACAATGACCACTCAAGCAGAACTGATGTGTCCTCATAAATCCAGCATCTCCACACCCTAATTTTGTTCGTTTATTATTTTATGTTTTCTAGAAGGTATGAAAGGACCGAATACTGGGTGGGAAGGGGATATCGAAAACAGTATTAGTGGGTAGAATATCGGGTAAACGACAGAGAGGAAGGAAGGGAGTAGGATTTTCAAATAGAATGAAGGGCAATAGGCCTCATTGTGAATTGAAGAGGAAAGTCAACGGAGGCAGGGAAGTCTGCCAGATTACTTCTAAAATACTCCATGGAAACCTACTTTTTCGGTAGAATACTTTAATAATAATATATTTTGTTTAACCTTTTGTATGCACATATTTTTGCCATAATTACGCATTTCTTCAACGGATATTTGTGACAGATATTGGTTTAAGTACCTTCATATTACGAAATAGTTGTTTTTAAGGCCATCACCAGCTTCACTGAATCTGGAAAAAGATTCTTTCCTCCCAGGGATATTCAGTTGAAAGACCTTGAAAGACGAACTGAATGTCACCTTTAAAGGCTCTCAAGTGGTAAAAAATAACCCCTCGCAGAGTAAATGAAATGCTGCGACATATTATCTTAATATTCAATATATTATACCTTGAAAGAAAAATAATTCCCATTCACTCACGTACTATACACTTTCCGACCGAGGTAACAGGAGACCGTTCCGTGAACTAGAGGGTAAACAGCTCCACAGGCGAGTTTTTCGAGCGAAATATTATTTCCGCCACGACCAGTCTCCCGCGGAACGGGGAAAATACGAGTTTTCCGGCCGGAAAAGAAGCCGCTTTGCAATCGGAGACCCGATTTCTCAAAACCATCCGATCCCCTAAGTCAACTAGCGAAAGTTCCCACTGAAGTCCACTTTCCTCTACTTCCGACACTTCTCAAACACACGCTACATGCATTTCATTGGTAATGATGTCGAATTCAAAAATTACATCACTAGAATCAAAGTGTGAAATGTAACAGACCTGTCACGCGGCTATTTATCGCACTAATGCAAATCAGTTTTCTTACGTGATCCACTGAAATTATTCGGCATGCTCTCAACCTTAATTAATCCTAATAAGTTCCACAGATTCAGGCTTCAATTGTTGGGAGTTAGACATATTTAAATAAATAAAAGATCATATATAATCATTAGTCAACAATCCTAAGATTGGTTTGACGCAGCTCTCCATTTCTCTCTCCTATCCGCTAATCTCTTCATAGCTACATATTTATTTCTTTTACATCCTTTATAAGCTGTCCGATATAACTCATTCGGGGCCGTCCCTTGCCCTTTTTCCCTTACACTTGTCCTTCAACGATTGTCTTCATCAGACCATCGTGCCTCAAAATGTGGCCAACTAAGTTGTCCCTTCTTCTGCTTAATGTTTTTAGGAGGCTTCTCTTTTCTCCTACTCTCCTTAGCACTTCATGGTTACTCACACGGTCAATCCATTTAATCTTCATCATTCTTCGGTAGCACCACATTTCGAATGCTTCCACTCTTGACTTCTCTGCTGCTGTCAACGTCTAAGCCTCGCTTCCATAGAGAAACATACTCCATATGTAGCATCTGATGAATTGTTTCCTTACTTCTATGCTGGTATTTTTATCTGTAAGAAGATTCCTCTTTTTGTAGAAAGCCCTCTTCGCCTGCGCTATTCTACTGTGTATTTCTTTCTTGCTCCGTCCATCGCTGGTAATTACCAGCGAATGTAATATATATAAGTATAAAAGGGATTTTCAAATGTTTTGAAGTGTCTTGTGCCAGATGATGGCTTCGTGAGCCGAAACGCGTTGTACGCATTAAAAATTCTTGTGGAAAAAATCTTTTATTTATTTAAATTAATTAATGCTATTTTTAAACGGCTTCTCAATTATATCCTTCATTACTCTGCCTTTCTAATGCACAGATTTCAGCTTTTGCTAGTCCCTCGTTATCATTATCTTCTTTGCTCAAACATTTCCCTACCATAAAACAGGTCCATTTAGTGTTTTGCTCTATGTAAGTGAAATAATATAGCATCCAATCACCAAATTTTTTTCCAGAGAATGAGACGAGTCACCTGGGTATGCCACTCCATAAAACGTCAAATACCACTATTAGGAACCAATGAAGGGGGGTGAGAGGGAGGCCCATAACGGGCTACATGAAACGGATTGCATAGGATATGGGCTGCCATTCCTCCCTGCAGTTGAAGAGGCTGTCCCAAGACCAGTCACAATGGAGGTATAAATAACTGCTGAAACCAATCTACAGATTAATGACCAGAAGAAGACAACACGACTTCCTTTACCCTCAAGAGCCGGCCCAAAATTTGAAACATGCCACTCTGTCTTTGCCACATAAAAAAGGGCGATACAACGAACGCTTAATAGTCGGAAAACAAAAGAATCAAGTAAGTGTCAATCCCGGACGCCGGTCACTTTGACCAAAAACAACCCAACTAATATGTCCGACAACTTTCCCAAGACAGAGTAGATGATGATACCACTATCAGTATTTAATGCAATTATGGTCTGGGAGTACGAAAAACGTTATAATGTAACATTTCATGCTCATCTTCATCCTCACATCATCTGCCTATTAATTAAAAAATTCCTTAACACTTAAAATTTCCTTGAAACTGATTTTTTTTTCGCCGCGATATCAAGAAAAACAGCGCGTTGGAGAGAAATATTCGATTGAAAATAGATATAAAAGGAGAAATCGTTCGGATATGAGAAGCAAAAATAGCCTTCCGCGTGCGTGCGAAGGAATATTACCCAGCACTTCGCTCTTATCGCACGCGATAAATCGCAAACTTGAGAGCAAACATTTACCGCCGCCGCATTTGACTGCACCAACTGGCCTCAGGAAAAGAGCACATTTTGTACTTCAATCGCCGACGTCAGATACGCGCCTTTGAGTGCTGGGTGATATCCACCCTCTGGTGCTCATCCAATACCACAGCGCGTGAGCTGAAATAACACCCTCCAACGAACTTGCTACTTATAATTAGCCGTTTTCGTCTCGTACTTTGTCTTATTTTTCCTTGCTCAAAACTTACACCATCAACTTGATATTTTCAGGTTTAATATATTAAACCCTTGCAAAGAATTATTATCGGTACCTAAAATATAATAACTTAATCGTTGAGAAAATACTGGGGTAAAATTTTCATATTTCAGGATTCGGCAACTGGTAACAAGAATCAACTCGGTATTCATTGAAATTTCAATAAGTGAGCGAAAATAGTGCAAAGAATTCAGCGAGATGGAATAAAATTTGTGCATTTTGAAATGATGAGGCAAAATTTCATCAAAAATAACTTAAAATTATTAGAACAAACTTAAACTTCTAGAATTGAGGTTCATTTTAAAAGAAAATTTCCCTTCATCAATTCAATACGATAGCGAAATTGAAACAAGTTATGCACCACGAAAGAAGACCTACCATAAATACATCTTGAAGTATTTGAAGTCTGCCAATAAGGAGAGAGACGACATTTATACTCCAGCTGTACTTAAATATATCCAGGCACACACAAAGGCAGCAATAAGATTCGACTATTTCAAACCGCGATTCCCTGAAAATATTACAAGAAAAGCCAAAGTTTTCGTACAACAGCGAATTAATAGCTGTTATAATAGCAGAATATTTATGTCTATATGAATCTAAAGGATCGACCGAGTTATCTGTGAGAAAGTCCATAGCAAAGTCGGGGTTAAGAAAAGCCTCGTGTTCACCTAAATAAGAAGATGGAACAACCAAATCAGCCAAATCTTGAGGCTAGAAAGCCTGATGAAGAAAATCGTAAAGGGACAAGCGAATAGCAAGAACAAACCTCGGATAAAGTATTTGGAACAGGCAAAAATTTATGCGAAACGTAATAAATTCGAAAGTTTCAAAAGATTAGGTAACAGGAGAATTGAGTGGAGAGCTAAGTCAAACCAAGCTTGCGATGGTTGACCAGTGAGGATGACGATAATAGTGAACGATAACAATTTCGTGAATATTATAATGAACTTCTTTTCTTGGTGGAACCTCCGCAAGGCCATGGATCACAGACTGATTGCGAGTATGAAAGAAAAAAATAAAAGAAGAGAAGTAACGAGGATTACTTCCCGGAACAGGAAACTGCCACAAAGCCTACCACGGGCATACACATTACACATCCCCTTCCTCTAGTTCATCACCGCGATAAACGATTCGGTATCATCCACACAAATAGCTTACGAAAGCGAACCATTTATGCCATTAGCCCACACTCAGTCACAATACTTTAAATCAAAGTTTTCTATTTATAATAGCTTTGAGTTCAGGGATTTTTTCTTTGTTTATTATCAACTCAATCATTCATACACAAAAGCCAAGGAGGTAAAACACGGACCGATGTATATGCCATAATTTCGATCCTACACTCGGAATCCTTATTCAAGGAATTAGTTTCGTATCCTCTCTTACTCTCCTTCTAACATTCCATTATAATCCTCCACTCATCAATCCAGCGATCAATGATCAGCAGACCTCTATTCTCCGCCACCATGACCACGAAGTACTCTTCAAAACTGTAAAAAGGCATGCATGCACACAAAATAACCTTTATTCCTCACTAAATAGTCGTCTTCTCATTCGGAAAACTATTCCTTTATCCTTTGCTTCAGAGAGCGACAGTTAAAGAAGGATTGGAAAAGCAATTGTGACTGAGGAACAATAGTTATCATGCATTAAGAAATCAATGGATGACGGAAATGGTTTCCCTGAAATGGGAAAAACAGCTGTAAGACTTCAACAAATCGACCGGCGGACAAACTAATAAGGCTACTCTGTAAAACAATGACACCTGACATCTAAGTGAATGATTTTGAAGTTTCACAAGCAGGCGCAGAACATGAAGGGATCAATATCGGTTCCTCCAATAAGATATCAAAAACTTAAAATAAAATTAAGCCTTTGTAGAAGGTCTTTAATCCATTCTACCACAGATGGAAACTACAAAGGACACTACCCTCTTCCCCCTCATCCATAACATTGAGGAAGCAAACGGATTGAGAGAAAAAAGAAAATCCCTCAGAGAGAATCCGAACAAGGATCGCCTGAGGAATTCCTTTCATCTGAGCCAACGACTTCGATAACGCGAAAATCCCCCTGAAAATAGCCGAAAAGTAGATAAGACCACATCACTGTGCACAGCTCAAAGGCCCCCGTAAAGGTGATTGGGAACGATTCCCCACACAGAAAACGTCGATACACGACATTGGCATTGAACTAGAGCACTGATGTGATGAAATGGCGTTAAATCAGCACATAAAAATATTTTCAAACGAGGAAAATTCCGTCGCCATACACAGAGGCCGCATTGGCATCCTATAAATTGATTTTTTTTCCTCATCCTGTCCTATATATCCATTTGATATTAAATTTGAAATTTGGAGTGTAGGTGTTTAAATTGAAGCGCGAGTTTTGCAGACGTATCGGTTTATTTATGGACCATCATCAGGGCTTTTAGCAATTTTTATTGATGATAGTTACTTATATTAAGTCATCATTCATAAGCAAAAGCCTGATATATAAATAAACCGAGACGTCGGCAAAAATTGCATTTCAATTTTAAGGCCTACACCTAAGATTCAACTTTAATATATAAATTTATATCCAAACTTATGGGTTACGATACCAATTTAGACTTAGCTTATCTGAGTCTTTAAGCAAAACCTTAGACCTATCTTCATACTCTTGAAAAAATATCTTTATTTTTTACTCTCAGGCTGAGAACATATCAACCACCAGCTTTATTTCAAAATGACACCATTGAAAATAAAAAATGAGATGTAGAAAAAATTAAGTTTTGTAGAGCAAAAAAGAAATCGAGAATCTCAGCAAAAAAGTTAGATGCATTTCAATTTCAACAGGAGAAGTCATAGACACGCATAGTGACATACAATAGATTCAGCCGAATATACAGGGTGGAGAAAAAATCCGTCGCGAAATTTTAACCCAGAATAGGTGAAGCCAAGATGTGAGGGCTCAGGGGAGCCCTTCGGGGATACAACGTACCGGGGCCGGGAACTAAGTCAGAGACTTGTACGCCCGATCCACCCGGGGAGGGGTTTGGATGGGAAAGAAAGAGGCGCCGCCGCGATGGGAGCCCGACGACGCCTCTGGGGTTGGAAGGGATGAAACGGGGTAAAACACCTTACCGTTATAGAAGCGGAAAGGGCCCACACACTAGCAGACAACTCATGACTTCAAATGCTTTGCCCGCATTTCCCTTTGTCAAAGGCATCCGGCAACGGGGCAAACTCGTGGCCAATCGGAGAATTTGGCTCAAAGTTTCTGTAGTAAAAAATGGAGCGTTTTCGATCTGAAAAACATCAGTAATTTTGATTCCTACTGACTCCAGCTACCCAATCTAACGATTTGATCGTTGGATCCATCTTCCTCACAGAATGGTCCTCCAAGATCGTTAGAACATTAATTGCGTAAGCTTGGTTTCGCTAGTAGTAGGACCCGCCCGCCTTTGTGACGGTGCGGGATTCCTCGTCCCTTCCCTTCCTTCCCTATACCCTCCCAGGAGGCGTCGTCGGGCTCCTATCGCGGCGGCGCCTCCTTCCTTGTTCCTTCCCGTCCTTCCCCTCCTGGGTGCAGAGGAGAAAAGCTAGCGGTTACAGTCCCTGCCCCACGAGTGTAACCCGCGAGCCCGTCCTAGGTGTCTCGTTTCACTGACTCCAGCTACCCAGGATTAAAATTTCGTGACACAATTTTCCTTGCCCCGTATTGAAAGATAAGACAAAACTCTCAAAATAAGGCTACACAAGCCTTATTCACGCCCACCTTATCATTATTGAATAGATCGGCGGTAAATAATGTTTCATCGATTTCTTTCCAAGAAGATTCCCACTCCACATCCACCTCAACACCTCAATGAACTTGGAATTTATGGGACCCCCGAGTGGAAAATAGATTATTATCGCACACCTCATAAATACATCGCCACACATAAAATTTGTGAGTCGGCGCAGGGCACTGCACTCCATGGATGATCTACATCGCGCATCTAGTCGATATATCGCCATAACTCAGCGACCCTCGGCG